>NC_056747.1:480129908-480379908 GCF_019279795.1 Protopterus annectens | reverse complement strand
ATGGACATATCCAAAATACACCCCTAGAATATCATTCTTTGGGATGGAATAAGATAAGAATTTTGAATGTTCTCCTGAACACCCAATCTAAGAAGGAACTCTCCTATCCAAATGAGAGATCCCAGACTCTCTGAAACTGACGGCACAGATAAGCAAATTGTCTAGAATAGAGGATAACCAAAGGGCAATGCAAAGACTGAAAGTATAATCCAGACTCAAAAAACTTTAAAAAACAAAATGTTTGAAAATTGTGGCTATAAGACTGTAGTGATTAACATCATATATATTTGAAGTTACCAAAGAACTAAAGGGGGAAATAAAAGGTAATGGGTTGCAAAAGGGATAACATTCTGAAATTTGTAACTTGTATAAAATGGTTGAGAATGATCCAGCACTAGTCTCTATGAAGTTTTTTCTTTTTTGATAATCTATAAAAAGTATCTTTTCCGACATGTTTTAAACTGTAGCAAACAGTTATAAGATATATATTTTTTCTTTTAAACATAAATATGAGCACCATACTGCTCTGTGCAGGCAGGGTATAAAAACTAGCATCAGTTTGCTGCATTTGTAGCAAGCAGTGTGCTACAATTTATAAGATTTTTTTTTCAAACTAAAACATGAATGCTGTGGTGTTCTGTGCAGGCAGACTATAAACTGTAGCATTATAGAGCTCTGATTTTAGTTATATTTTTATTTTATTTTAATCTTTTAAACTGTAGCAAATTGTTTGATACAGTGTAGGAATCAGTTGCAACAGTTTACATGACATACAGATGCTACAGTTCTCAGGTTTGACTGAGGAGCATTGTGGGCAGGCCAGGCCAGGGACCTGAATATGTAGGCAGGAGGGAGGGGGAGTGTGTTGTGCACCTGGTGACCAAGATTGTGTGCCTATCATTTTTTTTGTGCTCTTCAATGGAAGAGCTGAGGTGGTGGGGTTCTGGCTGAAAGACAGGGGAACCAGGCCAACAACACTACATCAATGGGCCCAGGCACTATCCCAGGATCCATTATAAATAGCATAAAACATGACCTATCAGGGCCTCTGGAACTGCTATTTAACTATAACCTGTCAACAGGTGTTATGCTTCATGAATGGAAAACAGCAACAGTCATCCCTCTGCACAAAGGTAGGCCATCTACAGATCTTGGAAACCACAAACCCTTAAGGCTCACTGGTCTTATATGTAAAGCCATGGAAAGAATTATCATGTAAATGATTAATAGTGATATAGTAAACCTCCAGACACTGAACCCAACCCAGTTTGGTTTTGTCAAGGGCTGATCATGCCTACTCAACCTGGTGGACTTCTTTGAGAAGGTCACCAAAGCAATGGATGAGGGCAAAATGGTTCACACTGCCTACCGTGACCTGGTCAAAGCATTTGACACAATACTCCACTTGGGCATTGTTGATAAACTTAAGAGGTTAGTTACAAACTCATATGTGATCTGGTGGATAGACAACTGGCTCACAGACAAGACCCAAGGAATTAGAAGTGGGGAGTCCACCTCTACTAAGAGGCCAGTCACAATTGGGGTCCCTCAGAGATCAGTCCTTGGACTGCTCCTTTTTGGCATTTACATCTCTGAAGTCAAGGCCAATGCCAGTGGTCTTTGGCAGACTAAATTTGCAGATGATTGCAAATTAGGAGCTGTCACTGAATCCCACACTGACACAAATGTTCTCCAGGAGGGGATGGCACAGACAAACAACTGGTGTCAGAGCCATGGACTAAAACTAAATGCCAAGAAATGCATAATAGTATCCATTGGGAAGTCATCCACCCCTGGTAACTATCATAATGGCAACACACCCCTTACAGTTGACCCAGCAGTAAGGGAATTAGGGACACACATAGATAGTAATCTAGCTTTTGACCATCACATGTCTACAGTAGTGAGGAAATCATTCTATGTTGTGTAACTTATAAACAAATATATGGCATCTAAGTCCAAGGAAGTCATTGTTCCACTGTATTCGGCATTCATCAGAACTATCATTGAGAACAATGCCCCCTTTGGTACGTACCTAACCAGGCATATCTAGCAGTTGGAACATCCATGGTGGTTTCTCACTAAATGAATACAGGGCTTAAATAAAAATGTCCTATGCAGACCGCCTCAAGGTTCTATCCCTGTATTATGTTTCCTAAAGGGTGCATATCTGCAAAACAAACAGCACCAGAATTACACATTCTAAAGACTGAAACCTTGCCTGTGATATAAATAGGACCTGCTGGAGGCAGAGGTATGTATCCCAGAGATTACCCCATCTCTGGAATAGGCTCCCCAGCCATGACAAGCTGAGTTCCTCCCCAACCCAATTCAAGTGCAACCGAGACAACTGGATGGTGAACAGGTAATTCATCCATGGTTTGGCACCTATGTCTCTAATGGACACAGGCAACCTGTAAATGGGTCATCTGCCAGGCCCTAGCTTGTAAATATTTAATCTCCCGAGGCCCTGATTCACTTATTAAGAGTATCAGAGCTTGTCAGAGATTTGGAATGGATGGCTAGGCTTAATAAGCCTCTTGTGGTTGCTAGCCTAGTAAACACCTATGAACCTATGAAAATAAGACAGTTATATATGGATAATGAGAATAGATTCCCTAAAAAGAAAGCAGGGACTCACACAGTCATCAGAACCCCTAATGGACTTTTGCAAAGCAGAGACATGGATATCCAGAAATAGGGGAAATGTGGATTGCCAGGGTGGGAGGTGGGGATTTGTAGATCTTCAAACAGACTGATCTGTCCTCTTGAATGCCTGCTTGCCTGAATACTGTGAATCTGTTTCATTTTCTTTTAATAAAAAGATCCCGAAAAAGAGATGAAATGTTAAGCTTGGAGAAAGAATGGTAGAAAAGTGAATCCCCTTTTGAATCAGTCTTCCTCTCTCATTTTTTTCAAGATCTAAGCAATATGTGATCCAAAACAACCTCCCTACCAAGAGGAGAATTCAAAAATTCAAGTTTTACTTTTTCAGGCAAATTTATAGCAGGTAACCATGCAAGACTTATCAGAACAGACCCAGCAGCTACTGCTGTGGAAGAGGTATCCGCTGAGTCATAAGCAGATTTAGAGATGAATTTGCCTCAGGAGGAGAATACGAGGCAGAAATCAACCTCATATATTCAAAAGAGGCAAAACAGCATTCACGTGTCAGCCTGACAATTCTAAAAATAAGAGAAGAGAACGCTCTTCATCCAAATGAAGAAAATAGTCCCGACCAAACCTATCAGTCACGTTATCCTTATCAGAATTTATTAGACAAATAAACCTGGAAAAGAAATCACTGCAGGATCAGCTCTAGGAATACAAAATAAGTATTTATCAGAATGGGGACCTCATTAGTAGCATAGCAAGGGTAGAGCAAAGGGGGCAGCTGTCCTAGGTGCAAAGTTTTAGAGGGTGTGATCGAGACAATCACTTCAAAATGACTAGAAGTCCTCTTTTTTTGCCATGAGGGGGTATGGATGTAGCTGCAGGAAGTTGACCACCAATCAGCTTGCTACAGTAAAAGCTCTTTGCATAAAGAGCTTAGGGGGACACTTATTTGGCAGCTGACTATTATAAATGTACCAACAAGCTCTCTGTCATGAAAGCTGAGTTTTTATTTACTAATTTATTTTTTTTTGTCCTTCACTAGAAAAGCTGAGGGGGCAGGTCACTATTTCAGGTACTGACAGTGGACACTAGATGGACCGGTTATGGCTCTGAACCTCATAAAGGTTATCTGCCTTTTTAGCACTTGTAAGCTGGTTGTCAAGCATATTACAGGCAGTGACAAAAACATTATTCAAAGCTGGAAGTATGGGAGGAGTAGCCAAAGGTTGAGGAAATTCTAAATGTAATAAATCATAATATATTTTCAATGCAACTGTTAAGTCATATTGCCCATTGAAAAATATAACTTCATTCTAGTAATGGTTTCTGAAAAGAAAAATTCTTTCAAGGAAAAAATCAGAAGAAAATCTGTCACAAGACACAAAATCAGAAGGCTGTGCTCAACACAGTTGGAAGAATCTGCAATTGAAGAGATCATTTTTCTTTTACCAGAAAAATTAGGGTCAGAAAGGTTAAAAGCCAAAACACTACCCTTAGCCAAACAGAATGGATATTCCCCATCTATGAAAACAGAGAAAGAGGAAGATGGATGTTTAACTTTTTGCTTCTTTTAAACAGGAAACTCCTTGAAAGGAAGCCAATTCATGACAGGGAAGTCACCTCACGAAACAGGGCATCAAACACAGAGAAGGATTTCCTGGTCCTTACTCCTAGACTAAGAAGAGTGATTCCCACAGGTTCCTATTAAATGATTGAAGATGCATTCTTTCGAATGCGTCTTAATCAAACTTGAAAGCACGAAAAGGCAAAATAGCAAAATGGCATATAAGCAAATTCTTTCCCTGGGAAAGAAATCGCTTGGCCGCTTCCATTATTTTGCCATTTTCGTGACTGTAGTGAAATCTCAGAGTTGGTATATTTAAGTAGTGGGGTAGGGGGAACATCCCCCCACTTTATGTAATGTTTTAAATTTTTTTTTTTTGTGGAACAGCATTTTTTTTTCCCTTGGTACAAATCGCTGTTCTAAGAGTTCCAGATTGTAAGCTTTCACATACAAGGGTTTGATAAATCATCGTTTCCTTTTTTAAGCGTTCAGTGATTTAACATAGACCCAATTCCCACATGCCCACTGAGGGTACTCCAACAACCACAGAGGATGCGTCTGACCCCTGATTCATGGTGGCAGAAGGGACTACATCAGAGGAAACAATGGAACAAAATAACTGTCCACAGCAAGTTCACCCAGGCTGTTAATTAATTTTCTTTATCTTGTGTCTTGGGGAAGAAGGAACCAAGAAATTAGTAAGCTGTGCCATGGTTAAGCCAAGAAAGAAGCCTGGAATGTAGCTAGCGGTGTCAGTAATGTCAGTAAACAGCCAAGCATCAAAAACTACTGTTTCCACAAAAATAGCATAGTGACAAGTGCATGCAATAATTGCTTAGATTCTAAAAACACTTTATACATATTTGTATACATAATAATATAGTAAACTTGAATAACAATGAAATTTTAAGTCAAAATAGTAGAATAGAACAAATTATTTCAAGTGACAGAAATATCTCACACAGTCCCAAAAACAGAAAAACCTAGCTAAAAATAAACAGCTCTACACAAAAAGTCCTGTTTCTGTCAAAAGAAAGTAAAAAATGGAAGATTTTTCAATGAAGTTAACTTATATGCCCAGCTATGGAGAAACGTTAGCCAACCATCGATCCTTGTAAGCCCACAAGAGCAGCACTCTTAGGTAGCAGGAAAGCTCTGAAGGACTTGGCTCCCAGATCATTGATTTTCTCCAGCCCTGAGAGCTGTCAATGATCTGGGTATGTGGAATGTGCCTTTAATCTTTGGAAGTTGGATGGCAGTTACATCCTAGGCAGGATATAATCCAGATAGCTAAAGTTACTACAGCAGTAAACAGATGATGAAGACTTGTCTTGCCTATGCTGAGGGATTCAAAAGTTGTCCAAATATTTAGCACAATAAAACAGCTTTCTGTGTTGATAAAATATAATCTTACAAAATAAAAACACATGCTGTCAGCCAAGGAGGCTTCCTCTTCTTTGAAATGCATGCACATCAGAAACACTTAAAGAAAGCAATGAATCTGGACATGTCATCTATTATTTCTCCTCCAGATTTGTACAGTGAATTTGTGTATCCAGAATATATGGAACTATTGTTCTTCATACAGCTACATTTCTGTATTTGCACTTCTTTCTGAATAAAATGACTACTTGTGGCTGAGTTTATGTCATCATGTAAGGAGATATCACCAGTGACCAAGCAGCATTATTGTATTGTCATCTAACACAAACACAGTTACATTGCTAGTCTGCCCTACTAAGCTAGTAAACATAAGTGGTGTGTGCATACTTCTCAAACTCTTAGTGCAAGAAATCTGGACAAAGCCTAAAATATTGAGGGGACAAAGGCCTAAAAATAAGGACAGATTTTAAGTATCACTTATTAACTTAAAAAAATGCTAAAATAACAGGATTTATTACCATGTATTTTCTGAAGGTCATAAAGTTTAAAACTCAAATGTGTGTCATTATTTAGTAGCTTAAATCATCAGCAATTTGCCAGAAAACAATGATTTTTATGAGGATAAAACTAAAAATACGAGGCAAAAATCTGGATATTTTGCGAAAATCTGGACAGTTGAGAGATATGGGTGTGTGTATACATGTGCATATATAGTTTTCAGCATGCACACTTCCTCCCTCAATCAAGCAGCCATTGAGAGTACAGATGTTGCAATGGAAAAAGAGTGCAAAAGAACTAGTTAGAATACCTACTCCCTACCACCAAGCTCTCACCACTGGGGCATAGAAATGTTACTATGGCCTCCCCTAAAAAGTACAAATGGCCATAGAGCTATAGCATGCCTGTTAATGCCCAGCTGTACCTGACAAACTGGATGAGTCTGTGAAGGTAGGGGAGACACTTGGTAGGGTCCCTTGAAGATGGGATGGATAGATTAAGAAAAAAAGCGTCATCTAGAATTACTCATATTGCATTTACAAATGCCCACAAAAAATGGAACAATTTTCTTTGTCAAGCTATGCTGAAAAAAATCAATGGCTCTAACTGTTTTATAAATTATGCTGAGGCATCATTGTGCAATGTAGCGATTCATTTAAAATTGCTTTTCTGATACTGTTCAGTAAGCTCTGACTGTTTCATAGCTCCGGAAAAGTATAAGCAGTGGAAGGAAACAGAAATAGTTTCAAATTAGCAAATTAGCTACATTATTGAAACTTCACTATCTGGTCACTGATCTTAATTATGTCTTTAAATGGATGAATTCTGTCTACTTTGCCTAAGAAAGCAAAAATGAAAAAAAAAACAGATTTAGTCAGATCACGTTTTAAGAAAACTATAGGAATTACACTAACATGTAGTGTAACGTAATCACATCTGACATGTTTATATGATAGTATTCATTTTATCACATAACTCTATTGCTATTCATACATTTAAAATGCCTTGAGAAAATGACCAGGCTTTCCATCATGAGTGAGAATGGCAGTTTCTTGAATTCCACATGAAAGAAAACACACAAAACACTTGCAGCAAAATTTAAAAATATGTCTGTGGAAGAGTGGTAGATGTAATGTGAGAAAGCCATACAAAGGCTGGAAAGGGAGGGTTATGTTTGCAGAGAGAGGCATGATATCACAATACAGTATCAGAAATATTTCTTCCATTGTAATGTTTGTGAGGTCACACCTGTTGTCACATCTAATGTTTAACAAACATTCAGCTTCCCCACACGTACCAATACTTAAAGGACTTAATATGTATACTCAGGGAGAAAGGCCACTGACATGAGACAAACTAGAATAAGTTAACAACATGAAAGCAAGGAAGCAGAGCTACAAAATAAGAGGAATGACGTTTCAGTGATGATGTGATGAGTATTTTTTAGTTTTGTACCATAAAACGATGCTTATCATAAAATTACAGAATCAAAATGCTGTTGGAATTTGCACATACATGCAATATCCATAAAACAAAAAAAATTGTGGTACTTACGTATTATCACAACCACATTTCCGACAGGAGAAATGACTCTTTTCTCGCACTTTCTCAAGCCATACTGCCATTTCTCCTGTTCGAAAAATGATAGCGATAATAACTAAGCACCATTTATAGAGGACAATTTATGATGAGTTCCCCATAGTTGCTCTTTGCACCCTTCCCATTATTGTGAGTGTTGCCAGATTTCTTGCTCTTACAGGTTGAGTGGAATGGCTACAGTTGATGTGACATGAACAGTAGTTATATTGCTTATTGGGGGTGTGTGGGTGTGCCATCCCTTTAACTACTACCCCTTTGGAGAGGGGTAGGTAAGTTTTAATGGAAATAAAATCCTGAAACGTTAACTTGCTGCTACTCGTTACGAGTGAATTAACTTAAGAGTATGTTGTAATAGTAGACGATCCACATAAGTGTTCCATTGCCGCTGTCTACCTCCATGACATAATGCAAATCATTGTGCAGCCATTATATTACTAACATTTTTTCACATGTACCTTTAAGTGTTTTCACAATGCAGAGTCATTACATATTAATAGCAGTAATAGCAAGTGAAAGGCAGTTGACTGACAAGCAGAACAAGAAAACTACCACATTCAGGCTGTGCCCACCACTCAACTTCTTACCAATCACTGCTGCGACTGAAAGATAGACAGTAGCATAACTGTCAGTCATCTATAATTTTAAAGAACGTCCGCGATTTTTGTCTCGTATTTTTGCTCTGTGCCTCCCAAAAATGTTTTCTGATAACCTGCTGAAAAATGCCATCACTTACAGTTTCATACACAATGTGACAGAGTAATAATTCATAGTTCAGACACCCCTTTTAAGGTTAACATAAATATTTTTGGCAAAACATGACGTATCGCAGCTTGGAAATGTGGTTGCGATAATCCGCAAGTACCAAATTTACTGTTACGGATTAAATAGGTACTGTTGTTTATGCATTAGAACAGACCTGGTGGGACAGGTAGGTTTTTACTGACAAAGTGTTTCTGCATTTATGTCAGAATCTACCCCTCTGCTAATTCTTCTTTATATATTACTTTACTTATGTGTTTTTGTTTGTTTACATCTTTTCTGTTCTTGATTCTTCCACAAACATTAACAGTGGGCATTAAAGGGAAGTAATGCAACACCAAGTAGTGTTTTGAAGTCGGACCACATGGAATGCCTTTTATTTCCCTTCATTGCCCTACTCAGATGACATTAATTCATTTAGAAAATGACCCTTTAATTTCTCTGTGTTGCTATTGTGTTGTGTAGCATTTTTTTGTCTATCATTTTTCTATGTTTCTGCTTGTCTTGAGAAAAATAGTTCCTTCTATTTATGCCAATATTTAAGGCATTTCTGATAGTATAATGTTGATTATATGTCACACACTGTAAACACTGAAAGATAAAAGGTTGGGATTCAGAAACAAATAGCACAATTTGTTAAAGAACAAAACGTAGCTGGAAACTGCTGTGTGTGTAAAAGAATTTATTCCATAAACCAAGTACAAAACGTGATGAGCGCTTTCGGGTCAATACCCTTCATCAGATAAAACATATCATCACACACCCATTTTTAAAAAACATGATAACCAATCAGCTTACATTCAATAAAAAACCCGCCTCTTTCTCAGTGCTGGTTTAAGTGGAATAACATCATTCAACCCCGGATCCCTATGTGCTGTTAATTCAAGGATCCATTTAGTCTCAGCCAATTCTGTTTCCAGCCTAATATCACCCCCTCTATTGGTCAACTGTAGATTTACTATGACTCTAAAAGTAAAGCCATGTGAAGGATATCTCTTTAGATGTCTAAACAACGCGTTGCCTTCATTTTTGTTTCTAATGTTGGATAAATGTTGAAGGATCCTCTCCTTTAACATTTGATTTGTCTTCCCTACATAGTAGCTCAAACATGAGCTGCACTCAGCTAAGTAAACGACATCTGTTGTCCTACATGTTGCTTTACCCTTAAAGGTATAAAGCTTGTTGCTATTAGGGTGAAGAAAATCAACCCCTCTTTTAATATGGGCACACGCCTTACAACATCCACATGGATTAGTCCCTGCTCTTCCCATAACTTGTGCTTTGGCTGGATATCTTCTTTCTTTACATAAAACATCCTTTAAATTCTTGTTCCTTTTATATATAAACTGTGGTTGTGTACCTACCATGTCCCTTAAAGATGTGTCACTGGTTATGATGTTCCAATTCTTTCTTATGATATCACAAACACCTTTGGTATCACTCCCATATGTCAGTGTTACTTTGCGGTTCTTTGGTTTGAGAATTATTGATAAGGTACATAGTAAATTGACACGGTTGAACCAGACAATGTTGATAACACCACAGGAAATGGATTTTTTATTTGTTGAAAAACCGGTAATCCCGGTTTTCAAAGCACTGCCTAAGGTGCATAAAAGTCTGAGTGACCCACCCCTGCGACCGATAGTTTCGGGTAGGGGGTGGGCCACGGAGAATATATCTATTTGGCTTGAAGTGTTTCTTAAGCCATATGTTGTTTCTATACAACATATACTTAAGGATACAGGACATTTTTTGACTTTGATTGGTGAAGTTGAGTCAAGGGAACCACCGGATGTTTATCTGATGGTCACCCTGGATGTGAATAATTTATTCACGGTGATCAACAATGGTTATGGATTATGGGCCATCAAGACCCTTTTAACAGCTAGGGGTTTGCCATCTAGGAAGGTGGAACTGGTCATTGAACTCCTAACCCTGGTATTGGAGAACAACATATTCCAAGGTGTAGGCAATATGTATAGGCAGGCACAGGGGATAGCCATGGGCACCCCCTGTGCCAACACCTATGCAAACCTTGTGCTGGCCCAATGGGAGGAATCTTTTGTGTTTAGTAACCACCCATGGAATGAACATCTGTATAAATATTTCGTTTTGTTGACGATATATTTATTTTGTGGAAGGGGACAGAAAGGGATTTAGAGTCCTTCATTAGTTACCTTGAAACCACCACCCACTTCTTTAGGTTCAGTGCGGCAACTTCTAGAGATGCCATTGACTTTTTGGACGTGTGCCTGTTACAAACGAGAGGAGGTTTTTCTTCGAAATTATTTAGGAAGGATTGCTGGAGAAATACCATGCTGTCTTTTGACAGCATGCACCCGAGACACACTTTCCCAAACGTAGTACAAGGTCAGCTAGGGCGGATTTCCAGATTGAGTAAGGAAGATGAGCAATTTGAAGGGGAAGTTATGCATCTTGAACAGTGCTTCATTGATAGAGGTTACAACAACAATATGGTTAGAGATGTCATCAACAGGAATAAACCACACAGACACAATAAATATAAACCATGGTTAGGCACGTCTAGTGTCAACCAAGTGGTAAGGGAAACTAGACCAAAGAACCGCAAAGTAACACTGACATATGGGAGTGATACCAAAGGTGTTTGTGATATCATAAGAAAGAATTGGAACATCATAACCAGTGACACATCTTTAAGGGACATGGTAGGTACACAACCACAGTTTATATATAAAAGGAACAAGAATTTAAAGGATGTTTTATGTAAAGAAAGAAGATATCCAGCCAAAGCACAAGTTATGGGAAGAACAGGGACTAATCCATGTGGATGTTGTAAGGCGTGTGCCCATATTAAAAGAGGGGTTGATTTTCTTCACCCTAATAGCAACAAGCTTTATACCTTTAAGGGTAAAGCAACATGTAGGACAACAGATGTCGTTTACTTAGCTGAGTGCAGCTCATGTTTGAGCTACTATGTAGGGAAGACAAATCAAATGTTAAAGGAGAGGATCCTTCAACATTTATCCAACATTAGAAACAAAAATGAAGGCAACGCGTTGTTTAGACATCTAAAGAGATATCCTTCACATGGCTTTACTTTTAGAGTCATAGTAAATCTACAGTTGACCAATAGAGGGGGTGATATTAGGCTGGAAACAGAATTGGCTGAGACTAAATGGATCCTTGAATTAACAGCACATAGGGATCCGGGGTTGAATGATGTTATTCCACTTAAACCAGCACTGAGAAAGAGGCGGGTTTTTTATTGAATGTAAGCTGATTGGTTATCATGTTTTTTAAAAATGGGTGTGTGATGATATGTTTTATCTGATGAAGGGTATTGACCCGAAAGCGCTCATCACGTTTTGTACTTGGTTTATGGAATAAATTCTTTTACATACACAGCAGTTTCCAGCTACGTTTTGTTCTTTCACTATTGGACTTTTGTTACGTTTGGCTGGAATTGGCAAAGTGACGACCTTTTTGCTTTTATTATAGCACAATTTGTTAGGCAACTTTGCACAGTGAATACTGGCACATAGGGTGAAGCTGGGTCATACGTGTAGCACCTTACTGGTCAGCACTTTATGCTAGTAATCTATAAAAATATGGAAATAAGAAATGCTATGATAATGAGTCTAACTGCAGATGTAAATGAAGGTAAATGTCATGGTAGAGCAATTTATAATGAGAAGTAGCTGCCATGGATGAGTTTGTATGCTGTGAATTTTTGGTGAACAGACACAAAGACCTTGCTATGATGCTAGGAGTATCATAGATATTAGGTGAACCATATACTGTAGGGGTCATTCCCGTAATCAGTATCTGGGGTAGTGTACATCATCACTCCCTAACTCACTGAACAATCAGACCAGCCTGACACAGGCTCATAGGTTGTTACTAGACTAATGAGCACTAGGGCCCTTACAAGCCTAGCCATATATCCCAAACCCATTTGGATCATGAGTATCATGGGCATCTATATGGTCTAACATGCCATCAGCTCCGCAACAGGGACACAGCCACAAATTATCCTGAGTAAAGAGACATCATATGGAAGAATGTAGATATGAGACATCTTCAGAAGGAATCCTGTGGGATGCATGCTCTATCAATTCCTGTACACATTATGGCGTGTTCAGGACAGACTTGCAACAGGGACCTTCCATCAGCTATCAGGAGACATAGTAGGCATATCATGGTCATCCAGCATGCAAATTCTACACCAGTTCCTTGAATGTTATGCTTCAGCATGGGGAAGAGAATCTGTGGCTCCTATGGACAGCACAGAACACAAACAATACTATGTAGAATAATACTCAACTGTCCAGAATTTTACAGAATGTCCAGATTTTTCTTTATGTTTTTGTTCTGTTCCTTATAAATGTTTACTGGAAAACCACTTAGAAATTATATTATTAAATTGGTCTACCTGACTTTGTCGAAAGCCCACTTCATCGACACTGAAAATATCGAAATGCATTTCACTGAAGCAGTGGAACAAGGAACATTTTCCCACATAAGTAGTTTGTTGTGCAAGATCATGAACTTTGTCCTTTTCACAACTGTAGTGCGATCTCGGAGATGGTATATTTAGTTGGGGGGTATAGCCTCCCCCACCTGGGTGGGTTAGGGATATTGGGAGTTAGGTTTTGTTTCTATTTGGGTAACTGGTTACTTACTGTGGAAAAATCATCCTTGTTCCTCTGCTTCAATGAAGTGCATTTTGAGTGTTGATCAACAGTGAGCAAACTGAGGTAAATCCCATTAAATATAATGATGGAAATTTGAGTTTCTGACTTCATATCCTTTAGGAAATACATGTTAATGCAAAATCCGATATTCTAGCAACTTTCTAATTTTATAGCATCAATATTTAAGCCTAATCCCTGATTTGGGGTCTTTGTCTCCCTATAATTTTGGATTTATCCAGAATTCTTGCACTAACAGATTGACAAGTATGACATATAGGCTTTCTATAAAGCAGTACATTACAGTGAGGTCCTCAGGCCACCAAATGCACCATCAACACTGCCTGGTTGACATGGATGGTATGTCAACCAGAAGGGTTTACACGCCATCAACTACCAGGTGGAATGGGATGCATAAGGTATTATATACAATGTTTTTTGTATCAGACAGGCATTTCCCCATGAATCCCACATTTGGCATACATCTGATGTAGTCAAGTAATTTGTGCTGGATGACTTCTTCTGTCTTAGTGGAGATACTGCATATGCCCTGGGAACATGGATCACAACATTGATATACAGCCCAAAAATCATGGCAGAAATGCAGTAAAACATTGCAGTGTTGTAGACCTGCAACATCATATTTTTATTGCTGAAGGCTCATTTTCACAGCTCAGATTCCACTAATGGAGAATGCCATGTGCCTGCCCACCACATATGTTTGTATGGGCAGCCATTTTGTCTTGCACTAGGCCAGTTGGATGATGCTCTCGTGTATGTATGTATTCATGCAGGCCATGTATTGCATCAGTCATTTCTGCTATTGTGGTGGTAGCATCCAACTGTGCATGGATAACTGCCCTGCACATCCATTATGTAATGTACAGTGTGACATCCGAAATGGGCAGTAAGCAGCAGCCACTGACCTGCCATTCCCATTTTCTGACGCTATGCTCTGAGATGGCACCATTGCCCACTCTTAGTTCAAAGGCTCATAGGTAAATATTACAGGGACCTTCCAATCCAATATCCCTCAAAGGTGAAAATCAAATCCTGTACCTTATGTCTGTAAGGTAAACACCTTAACCATTATACCAAAATCCCATCTGCTTGAGCAAGGAATGACGATAGTTCCTTTGCAAGGATTTCAAGCATGTCCAGTCCTTCCACAGGCTCCGTAGAGGTGGTGAGGGGACAGTAAACACCTTGACCATTATATATGCTTGAGAAGATGATGACAATAGTCTCTTTGTAAAGATTCTAAGCAAGTCCTGCTTTTCTAAAAGCTGTGTAGAAGTACTGGGCCAGTTCAACAGGTAAGACAGCTATATTACAATATGAGCTTGATACCTACAGCAGGATATTTACTATCTGTGCAGTTCTGCTGAACATGGTGTTATACCTCTAGGTAGACCGTGGAATTACCATCAGAGGACCAGACAGATTGGAGTCAGTGGTGGAGGAGGTACTGTGTGAGAAGCCTTTTCAGGAGCAACCTGCAGTGAAAGACAAGGCAAGGTAGAGGTGGGTGCGATATCCTATGGCATCAGTCAAGAGGTGTCAACTGGTCCACACCTATAGGTGGAATTAGATGCAACAAAGGTTAAAATGGATGCTTACAATATTCCTTCCATTCTATTCATTACAGAGCATTTAATGGCCATGCTATGCATATGATAATAACTACCTGTGAAGGCAGGTCACAGTTGCCATCATTGCACAAGTATGAAGGGTTACTGCGGCAGGGACCAAAGACAGAAACATTGGTGGGGAACTATGGTTGTGGAATGAAGTCAATGAGATGGCTAGATAATTGGGGGATTTGGGTACACTGTGCAGGGAGGGAGTGGTGATTCCTGAAGGGGGGTAGGTGTCCAGATATAGTAGGTACTTGTACAGTATTGGTTGCAGGGGACAGAGCTACTGCAAATGTTATTGCTCTATGTGTATGTGGCTATAGCAGGTGAAGTGGGATTCCAATGCCACTTAATCATACACAAAGGCACTTTATGAGCATTTACACATGTGCATGGATCAGGCCATACCTAACAGAACCAAGATAATGTCCTGCAAAAAAAAGAAGCCAATCTGGTGGTCCCCAGCCATTAACAAACTCTACAACAGAAGAAAAAAAACAGTTGCAGAAAAGGGCAAAGACCCAAGACTGGAAAAATTCCCTTGTAAGTCTCAGCAAAAAACTGAGATCCCTCATCAAAGCCTCCAAAGTAGTTCTGAAAATAAAATTGCAACAGATGCTATAGATAACCACAAGGCATTTTTTAGTTACATCAAGAAACTGCATAACAATACACAAGGGTACACTGAGGTACTGCACAAGGCCTACACTTATACTGAACCAACATATATTGCCAACATCTTGGTATACAGGTTTAGTGCAAACTTTACTCCCCCTCACCCCCCAAAAGGGCATGTCCCAATACCCAAGGAATGCCAAATCCCTTATATCATGGCTGCTCAGGTAGAAGCCACACTATCCAAAGCCAAAAATACAGCTTCCATGGGAAAGGATAATATACCTGGCTGCATGCTACATGAATTGGAAAGGGAATTAGCACCTCACCAAGTGCCCTGTCCAACCACAGCCTCACACCAGGATTTATTCCGACCGAATGGTGTACAGCTACAGTCATTCCTCTCCACAAAGGGGGAGCGACTACTGATCCAAGAAACTACTGCCCCATCAGCCTGATGAGCCTGATCTGTAAGGCCATGGAGAGCATCATTATGGACCGCATAAATATGGATATTGGGAATCTTCAAACCCTGGATCCCTCACAGTTTGGGTTTGTGAAGGGCAGATCATGTCTGCTCAACCTGATAGACTTTTTCGAATCTGTCACCAAAGCGGTCGACGAAGGCAAGGCAGTTCATACAGCCTACCTCGATCTGACCAAGGCCTTCGACACTATCCCCCACACAGGAATCACTGACAGACTCAGCAACCTAAGTATCAACCTCTACATCATAAGATGGGTTGCCAACTGGCTCATGGACAGAATCCACATGGTGAAAGTAGCTGACTCCAAATCCGAATATCAGGCAGTCACAAGTGTTGTACCACAAGGATCGGTCCTAGGTCAGATCCTGTTTGGTATATACTTCTCTGAAGATCAGCCCAACACCAAAGGGCTCTGGTTGACCAAATTTGCTGATGACTGCCAACTGGGAGTCATTACTGACTCTCAAGCTGACATGGACATCCTACAAAAAGGCCTCACAGACACCGACTGGTGCCAGAACCATGGTCTTAAGCTCAATGCCAAAAAGTGCATCATCAACTCCTTCAGGAAAAACTCGATGCCCATGAACTACTGCATCAATGGTAGCCCTCTCAACTCCCAAGGTGTGATAAGAGATCTAGGAAGACAAGTGGATAGCAACCTCTCCTTTGTCAAGCATGTGGCCACTGTAGTTAGAAAGTCCTTCTATGTAGCACATCTTATTACAAAGGGTTTCTCTTCCAGGAAGAAACAAGTCATAATCCCTCATTAGACCCATTATAGAGTACAATGCCCCATTTGGCATGTACCTCACTAGACACTTGCAACACCTGGAGAGGCCACAGAAATATCTGACAAAGAGGATCCTAGGACTCAAACACATGCCCTATACAGACAGACTCAAAAAACTACAGTTATATCCCGTCTCATATTGCTTACTTAGAGGCGATATCTCCTTGGCATACAAAGTCATGTCAGACCCAGTGTTACTAGACATGCTTCATCTGAAAAAGACTCAATCCCTCCGCACCACACAGTCCAAGGACCTCAACCTCATCACCACAATAAACAGAACCGGCTGGAGGGACAGGTTCCTAACCCAGAGACTACCTAAACTCTGGAATAAACTCCCCATTCATGTCAAGCAGAGCACCTCACTGGCCATCTTCAAGAAAAATCTTGATGAGTGGAAGGGTAACGGGAAATTCACTCTGGGGATCATTTCAACAGCCCTGCTCGATAGGGGTACAAGGAACTAAGTATGGCAATAGGACAACTGGGTAATTTCTTGGGCTAGGATTGTGTTGACTCCAGGGTCATTAGCCTAGTACTCATCTATGAACCTATGAACCTAAGTGAGAAAGAATCAGACCATGAATGTCTCCAGCCAGTGTTGCATCCCCTCTGAGGAAAGGCATGGGAACCAACACCTCCTAGCAAGGATCAATGTAAACAATGAGAGCATGACCATCTGGTTATGCCTTGTGCCTCAGTGCCATGTAGGCTGTCTGCACTGGTATGGGTATTCATGCAGCTCCACACTAGGCTTACCTCCAGTAGGTGGAGTGGATGAGTTAACTACCTATTTTGTGAAGTATACCCAAGGGGGTCTATATTTAATTATTGAAAGTTGAATTCACCGAACGGTATTTCCATCGAAAATACCATTCTGCAAATTCTGAATATTGCAATTGCAGTACAGTGAAGATTGGAAAATTTGCCCTTTCCTCACTGTAGTGCGATCTCGGAGTTGGTATATATAATTAGTGGGAAGTGTGGGGGACAGAGCCCCCACAAGACTGAATTCGCTGAACGGTATTTTCAATGGAAATACCGTTCAGTGAATTCAAATTTCAATAATTTACTATAGACCCTAAGATAGATCTAAGATTGAATGATTTATGTCTGAACTGAAATGAGTTTGTTGAAAATATGAAGGTTGAGAATCCAATAGTGTCATTCATTCTGTTATCTCCAAGACTCACAAATATACTGACGATCCACCTATGCAGCCGAGTGTAGAATCAGGGGGATACAAGATGGAGCAATTGGCTAAATTTGTGGATTTTCAACTTAAGGGATTCTTCAGTGGCAGAAAATGTAATAAAAGACTCCTGGCCCTGCTGTTTCTGCCACAGTATTTGATCCTGATGCATTTACAGTCACTAGCGATGTCAAAGAGTTATTTTAGGTAATACCACATGACACTGGAATGGCGTGCTTCTACAAGGCTTTGCCATGTGGTACAAATCTAAGTAAAAAGGACATTAGAATTATTTGTTAATGTATGGATCTTGTGTTTACACATACGTTTTTATATTTCAAGAATGAATATTTTACAAAAGTTGGGGAGGAGCAATGGAGCCTGCAGCACCATCAATTTTTACCAACCTTATACTTTGGTGGTGGGTCGGCAACTTTGTATTTGGCTCTAAGGTTTGGAATTACATTTCACAGTATTTAAGATTCATGGATAACATGTTTTATTTCATGGACTGCTAACTCTGACATGTTGAATGAATGTCTGTGTTACATCAACCAGACTACAGACTTCTTGAGCTCTGTCAGCCAGAAGGTTAAGGACAAGATGATATTTATGGATGCATTGTTGTACAAGAATTATGGTGTTGGCAACTTATTTAAACAGTTTGCTTTATTTTAACAGCTCTCACCCACTGCTGCAGAAGAAAAACTTTGTGACAGTCCAACTGGTAAGATTGCCCAAGCTGGTCCCTAAATAGCATAGATTTTTGGAAGTGTGTTTTTAAAAATAATGTTTTTAGGCAGGGGTTACCCAAAGGCTCTGCTTGACAGTTGCTACAAAAAGGTGACAGGTGTTAGGCTTATAAAATATCCACGCTTGATCAGAAATGATTCTAACTTACCCAGTCACAGGAAAGATAATAAAGATGTTTTCTAGAACCATGGTGTTATAATACAATAGTAGAAATATGGATGTTAAGGACATTTTTACAAGGAACTGGTCCTTTGTCTTTGGTATGTATGGGTTAAGTAGTAAACCTGCCAATGTGCCAAGGTTTACTTATAAAAAAGGAAAAAAAACTTAAAGGTTTTATTTGACACTAACAAAATCACTAAGGATATTATAAACAGGGGTATCTATAGATGTGGATCCTGCAACCAGTTTAAGTCCATTTTAGAAATGGAAAACATTAATGTGGCAGGGTATCCACTTACTATTACTCCCAATGGTCATTTTGCTCATAGTTTCAAGGCGATAGCATATGCTGCACTGTGCTTCTCTTGTCCTTGTTTTTACATCAGTAAGACTGAGCAAATGTTGAGAAAAAGAATTTATCAATTTCTATATGCTGTAAAAAGGGTGATTTGACCAATGCCTTATGCAAGCACTCTAAGGAGTGTGTGCAATATAAAAGTTTTTATTTTTTGTTTTGGAAGGGGTAGTCCCAGATTTAAGTGGAGGAATTGCCATGTGATTCTTACAGACAACGAGCTTCATTGGGAGATTGAAGTGAATGCCTCTAACCGCCAGGTATAAATTATATGATTTCAGTAAATAGCATGCTAATAATTAAAAAGGGCTAAATTATGACTTTCTTACTTTTTATTACTTTTTTATACAAAAAGTATATTTTTGATGTGCAGATAACATGTTTTAACTGAATTTTTAACATTTTGCTATAATGTATTTGAGTCTTGTGTGGTTTGAAGGAAATATCTGTGCATTCATGTAAATAACTTTTGGGCCACAAGGTGGCAGTGGACAAGTTTATAAAAGGGGAAATGGTGAGCGAATAGGGTTACCACCTGTCCCACTTTGCGAGGGACAGTCCCTATTTGGGCAGTTGTGTCCTGACAAAAAATTGTAAAAATGGCAAATGTCCTGAGATTTTAGGACAAAATTATTTCCTATATTTTATAGTTGCATAAAACAGTCATTCTGTATCTAAAATACCTAAATGTTATAAGAAACAGAATAAGCAACTAAAATGCTACAAGAATAAGCTTTTATTTAGCCAAAAAATTTAAGTTCTAACTTTTGTACTGACCGTGGGTATGTGTCGGCCTGTAAAATCTGATGTTTGTACCAAAAATGTCCCACTTTGCCCATTTGAAAAGGTGGCAACCCTAAATCTGATGAAGTTCCTGTTTTATTTTTGGAAAGAAAGCAATCATTAAATCAGTGTCCTTGTGGTTTTAGCTCTCTTGGCTGGCAATTTGTTATGCTTATTAGCGTTCTGTTCATCTGTTTAAACAAATATTTAGATGTGCAGAAAAGCTCTTTACTCTGCATACCAAAATAATAATCTAATTAGGAATTCATTTGAAACACTATAGAAGATTAGGTATTACAATGAAGACTGCAGTGTTGGTATTAGCTTATGTGATATGGTTTTGGGGCTTGTAGTTTAGCAGTTATTTTACTGAAGCAATTTAGGAAAAATGTCTAGTGTCTCTGAATCACATATATGGCACAATGCATGCCCTCTCTAAACTGTGCAACGAGGCTTGCTTCTTTCAGTGCACATGCATTGTAGATTGCAAAGTAGTACACATATGGGGTCAGGACAATGCTTTGATGGGCTGAAGGCTTCTTAACATCCACCTTGTGGCCATGAGGCATTAAGTTACAACCATGATGAGCTTCAGGACACCAACATGCTTAAGCACAGTCACAGTACATTGTGCCCAGAGCACCCTTTGCACCTGTGAACAAGTCAGTTATTTACAGACATGACTCTGTGGTGGGCTACAGTGCACTGTCATGCTGACACTGATGCACATCATTTAGTACCTGCAACATGCCTAAACCCAAATCTACTCCTCCTCATTTCAACTTGTGAAGTGCCCATGGCTTTTGAAGGGGCTGAGTTTGGAAGTGCTCCTACCTGGTGCAGGGGGAGACTAAAATGTTTCTCTCCCTCCTGCATTAGCACCACCATGAGCACCTGCTTGGGAACTCCAATGAGGTCCCCTCATACAAGTTGATGCCTGCCACTCCCTTGCCAGGGCGGTGAGTGTTGCCACATACATCACACACACTGATGTGCGGTACTGAGATTATCATTAGAAGATGACAGGAGGTGACACCATGACCTTCTCTTTCAATGTGAATAAAAGATCAGGAAGCATGCTCTGTAGTTCTGGAGTAAGCATGACTATATGTTAAATGTTTATACAAAGGTGGGCAGTCGTGGTTGGCTATATACAGTTATTGGTTTTGATGACATTCTTGCTTTTTCATTTCTTTTTTTTTTTTCTGTATTTCAACATGTGGTGAACAGAAGAAAAGCTGATATGCCAGAGGTGTCAAGTAAGACTATCCAGGTATTGAGGTATTTACGTGGAACTGATGTTATAGCTGCATATCTTTATTCACCAGTTCCACTGTCCAAGTTTGCAGTGATATTACTTACATAATTATTTACAGCTTTATTTTGTTTTGTGAGTCATATATGACAAAACTCCAGGTTAAGCTGTTTTTCTGGCCAACCTACCATGAGAAATTTCCAATGGTATGGTGATGCAGACTGGGCTGGCAGTGGATGTGCCATCCCCATCTCAAGTATGTTCATCTGCACTGGACCTGTTTGTTTGGCAACTTTAATTTCAGTGTCCCGATTTGTACAACCTGCCATTAATATAAAATATTCCTGTCAGCCTGACATTCCTTACTCTTATACAGACCATTCCAACACCACAGTCTGTGTCAGTAGAGCCAGACATATTATGGCTATACATCTAACAAGCTGTCCGGTGATACTAAAATGTGGCGGTCCTATGTCATGGTACGGTAAAACCCCTGCGCTTTGGTGCTTCATGTATATCTCATTTTTGAATTCTGTGGTGGTGTAGAAATATGACATGGCCTGACTTGTGCTACATAGGTGAACTTGTGTCTTACTCTGGGCTGCTAAGTTGCTATAGATTAGTGATTACACTTTCAAGATTAGTTCACCCCAGTTTTATAGCTCTTTGCATTAACTTTGTTTGCAAGTCATGGACTATGTCAGTTTCCTACCCAGAGCAGTCTGGTCAGGTAGCATTTAATCCTACTCCTAATGACACATGTATATCTGCAGTTATTATTGTTAGGCCTCTGCACTGTTTTTTGGTTTGTCACTGTACATGTAAGTGCATTTCCCTCCAGAGTATGTGCTGCAATGAATTGTAGCTTAAATTACAGATAACTGCTTTTGTTTTCTTTTTATCATTGAACTTTTTTCTTTTTGCCATTGTTATCTTGTTTCTTTCCATTTATGTTCATATTGTGGAGAGGGGGATAACTAGGAGGGCTACCAGGTTCTCTCTGGTGGTCTGTTTCTGGATGGGGGTTATAGGCTTCTCATTGATGGGCATCATTGTGGGGGTCATGGTAGGTCACCCAGTAGGAGGTGGATGACCCAGTGACAACTTTAGTAGACCAGTGGCTAGATACCTGTATTGGCAGCTTGCAGCATGTCCTTGTATGATTAGAAAAGTCTCTGGGCTGCCTGAATCTTAGCAGTGGGGCAACAGTGGCTGGGACAAGTCAAGAACGTGATCAAGGAGGTAACTAATCTCATTTTGGGTTTGGTACTGTGGTAGTCGGTCAACACCCCAGTGTATCCTTATCCTGTTCTGCCCCCCTTCTAGGTGTTTCATTTCCATTCACTTTTTGTAGTTCAATACTGCTGAGTACAAACTGCCCTCCCTCCTCCTATCTGCATCTTATGTTTCTGGTTCCCTCCATTTATGCCACCACTTTATCTGTTAGCCTTTCTCTGTCTTTTGTCTTGATTTATCTGTCACTGCTGCCATCTCTGTTTTCACTGCCCACACCTTCTCCATGCTACCATCCCCTGCAATGTCCTTAAAAATATAATAAAGT
The DNA here is from genome assembly GCF_019279795.1 of Protopterus annectens. NCBI lineage: Eukaryota > Metazoa > Chordata > Ceratodontiformes > Protopteridae > Protopterus > Protopterus annectens. Next base: position 480,357,222 of record NC_056747.1, on the reverse strand, counting down.
TGGCATGTCTGACAAAATAAATCTACTCATTCTCCCACTTTGTACCAATCTTCTTTTCCCCCTTCCCTTTTCTGTGCCCTTCTGCTTGCTCTTACCAATTTCTGCCTGTTTTATGCAGTCATTTCTTTCCCTTTTATAGTGTTGCCATGTAAGGGATTTTGTTCTGTTGCTTTTATCTGGGTGCTCAGCTGTGCTCATTGAGGTGTGCCATTTATCATGTAAAAATGCATCATCCTGAGCATGTTACAGAAATGCTATCGGGTTAGTGATGTCACATGATCTGCTGTGCCAGGGTTCTTGTTTCTTAATGAAAGGTTTCTCTTCCTCAAAACTCACTTGCTGCCTAGATTCCATTTTTGACACTTTCTGATTTAACTTAAAAGAACATTTAGAATTTTGTTCAGGTTATGCAACATTGTTCCCTTGGAATATACCATTTTCAGTGAAATATTCTCTCTTTTCAATTCTGCTGGCTGTTTCTACTCCCTGCTCTACGATGACAATTCCACTTGATGATTTGCAACACATTCATGCTATAATATTGCTCTTACAGGGTTCTCCATCATAGGTGTGTGCTGACATATCTGTTTAAATAATACAGGTTCTTCCTTTCCCCCATTTAGCAAAGTGCCTGCCTCTTTAGAACTTTACATTAATATGCACTGATCGCTGTTGGTTTATACACTCTTATGAATACACCTGATGTTTGCTCTCCTCTTTTACAAGTTAGATAGTGTTTCATTTGTGGGTTCAATAATTTATTGATTTTCTTCCTCAGATTGATAGGGGTCTGTCAAAAGGATTACCTTCTTTGCACTGTCTCCGTAAATCTATAAAGTGGGCAGAATATCTTCCTATTATCATATCATGTGTCAAACTATTAACTACTGTGATAGACTGAACTACCATTCCAGGAAAATGTCATATTTCTGCTTGAGTAGTGTAATATGGTTTCCTTTCTCCATGAATTCAGGCTACTTCAACTGCTTTTAGTAAGGGTATTTCTTTTATATACATACCATGCATTGATAAGCATGCTCCTGCTGTCTGACTTGCAGTGACACTGGGTCTCTGTTATCAATTAAGAAATTGCACTTAATTCTGCATTAGCATGGTAGTATAAAAAATGACACAATTTTTCTTGCAGTTTGTTACATTCCATGCTTCTCCAGATTATAGTTTTCACAGGTATAACAAAGCATGCATTACGTCCACAAATCTGGCTGAATGACTCTTGCCCCTTTATCACATTTATAGCAAAGTATATCAGCAGCTGATAATATTATGTCAAATTTTAACCTAAGGACTTATAGCAGATCTAGGCTGCACAGTTTTAAATGGTTTCACTGTAAACAGTCCCTCTGCTAGCCCAACATATTTTTCAATGTCCTTGAGGTCATTTTGAAACATACTTTTTTAAAGTAGCATGCAAAGCACTTTTAAATTTATCAATGGCTAACATTTCTGTCATTTTACTTTTAGTATGTTGATCCTCAAAACTGAGCCGTTCTTTTAGTACATGTTTTAATCAACATACCCAAGATCTTGTCATTCTGTTACAAAAAAATCTTATTATGAAACAGTTTTTTTCTTTAATTCATCATTCCATATATTCAGTAACTTGTTTGCTAGTGAATGTTTTTAAGGATTAGCAGTTAAGTGGGCTGAGAGGATTCTAGCCCAGTCATTCTGATGCTTCCTGGAGAGCATACCATTCAATAGCTAATACGTATGTCTAGAAATTGTTTTTCATAGTTTGCTGTTAATAGTTGGAAATGTCTTTTGAATCACCATGGATATGACAATCACCATGATCCCCGCAGCATATTCTACACAAAAGCTCTTGCATTACATTTCAGGAATGTTGTCTTTTTAAATGGGAAATATTCTGAACTAATGGTGTTTCAGGCAGCTAAAGGTACGATTTATAATCCTTTTTGTCATTAATACCCTTCTAGCTTGCCAATATATCAAAACACTTGTTCCCATCATAAGTGTCCAGGCTGTAAAAATATGTAAAGTAATATTTGTTTTAATGTAATGTGGTAGTCTGTTCCATGTATCATCTACTCTGTAGAGAACCAATTAGTACACTTCTCATCTCTATAAAATCTTCTACATAGGTTATCTAATGATTCACTAGTACTTTTTGATAATCCCAAACATTCCCAGAGGTAGTTGTCTCTAAATGCCCTATATAACTGAATAAGATCTCCTCTCAGATATCTATGAGATGCTGTACAAGTTCAGATATTTTAGTCTTTCATAATAACATATTCACATCCATGGATGCCCTTGGTATATTTCTGCTGTACTCTTTCCAGTTTATTCATGCTTGTTTTCCTACAGGGTTTCCATATTGTTATTCCATACTCAAGTTTGGGTCTAATGTAACTAACAAGCAATGACTTCATCATTTTTGATTTTCTAGACTTTATAAATCTTTTTATACAACCTATAGTTCTATAAGTATCATTAACAAATTGGTTGATAAGATTAGAAAAACTCATAGCTGAAACTACTCATATACAGGTCTTTAAACGAGCCTACAGTTTCAATCACTGTGTGCTGTATTAAATATTCACATGGGTGCCGGAACCATAGAGCGAGGGGGAGGGGAGCCCCCCCCAATTTTGCAGATCGCCTCCCAACTGTCCCGTTCTAATTATTTTCTTTTTTGTCTCTATTTTTGAATTATTGCCTTTTTCGCACTTTAGCAGCTGATGTCATCACATGTGCAATGACATCAGCTCGGCACATGTATTTCCAGGTTTACGGCTGGTTTAGTTTTGAATGTGAGCTGGAATGGACAGTTTTAGCTGTTGCTGAAGAAGAATTTCATGTCGGATGCTGCTGAAAGTGTTATTGAGCTTGGCGGGATGCTATTTAGCTCGGCGCACGTATTTCTGGCTAGAATTTAACTTCAGAAGCTGAAAATTGGAGTCTGGTGGGATTTACAGAGAAAGTATTTGTGTGTGTGTGTGTGTGTAAATGCCCCCAACGGAATACATCAGGTGGCTAGATGTACTCAGGCTCAAACTCTGTACCTTGGGTACAGGTAAAAAGAGCCTAAAGTCCCTAGCCACCATCACGTGTGAATGTATGCCTCAGTGGGAAAACAAAACCTTTTATTCTAGCAATTTTCTAAGGTTATAAAATCAGTATTTGAAATGTATCCCTATTTTGGGGCTGTATTCCCCCATTATTGGCTTTGTTCTGTATTTTTGTGCTAAGAGGTTGAGAGCTATGGTGAGAAGTGAGAACTGAATTCACTAAATGATATGATAGCCATTTAAATTTGTCTTCCTGTCCTTCAAGAAACTGCTGGTTTAGCTTAGTGGTATGTTGCTCTGACTGTAGTGCACAGAGTTCTGGGTTCAAGACTTGGCAGTGAAATGCATGGTGGTAACACAACATTTTATGCAAGCAACTTTCCAAAATTATACAAGCAATGTTTAAAATGTGTCCCTGGTATTTGGCCCCCCCCCCCCAATTGAAAATAAGTTCAAGAAGCTGTGCAAATATACCTATGGCTTACACTACTGTGATTCTGTATTTATATATTATGTGTAGAAGTAGAATGTTATCATGGAAATGTTCTGAATAGGGCAGTTTTGTCATTATTGATGCATGCATTTTGCTTCATTGCCTACTGGAAAAATGTTCAAACAAATTTTAAATGCAATTGTGTGTGGAAGTAGACTGTTATCATGGAAATGTTCTGAATTGGGCAGTTTTGTCATTATTGGTGCATGCATTTTGCTTCATTGCCTACTGGAAAAATGTTCGAACAAATTTAAAATGCAGTTGTGTGTGGAAGTATACCTTTATGATGGAAATGTTCTGAATAGGGCAGTATTGTCATTATTGGTTAATGCATTTTTGTGTCATTGCCTACTGGAAAAATGTTTAAACAATAAATTTAAAATGCACTCCAATTTAAATCTAACAAGTATTATACAAGGAATATAATTTAATACAATCAGGAAGGTGAATCAAGGAAGGCATACATTTATGCATGGCCCTAAAATGTGTTTGAAAACAGTCCAGAGAAAAGTGTGAAAGGCTCAAAATCATGGGCAAATTTTAAGCTTTACTCTTGTTACTAAAGCAATGGATGAAGGTAAAACAGTTCACACCTCATTACCTTGGCCTGGCCAAGCCTTTTGACACAATCACCTACTCAGGTGTAGTACAAAAGATGAATAATGTAGGAGCAAACACTTACATCACCAGCTGCATTGCCAACTTGGCTCACAGGATGCAGGAGATCAAAACAGGGGAAGACACCAGTCACTAATGGAGTCCCTCAGGGTTCGGAGCTGAGACTTGTTCTGTTTGGCATATACATCTCAAAAGTAAAAGGAAATACCAAAGACCTTTGGCCAGCTAAGTCTAAGATGACTGCAAGAGAAGTTATTGAACCCCAAATGACTTAACAATCATGCAGGAAGGCTTGTCCTAAATTCAAAATCATGACAATGCCCTCTGAGAACTGATCCAATTGTTTGGCATTTGGGAACTTGTGTGTACAGTGACCTAACTTTTGACGAACATGTGCCCAGAGTCATAAGAAAGCCTTTCTATATTGCATAGCTTATAAACAAATTGATTGTGACTAGATCTAGAGATTTTGTTGTCCCCTTTACAAAGCTCTCATTATGTCAATCATTTTGTATAATGCCCACTTTGGCATGTATCTGTCCAGACCCATGCAACAACTGGAATACCTTCAGAGATACCTTACTAAAAGGATACAAGTCCTAAACAATAGGTTTTGCATGGACCACCTCAAAGATTTATTACTGTACTCAGTATCCTACAGAGTGCTAAGAGGTGACATGTCTGGCATACAAAGCATCCTCCAACATAATACAGATGGACCTACTGAACATCAGCAAGTCACATGGCATCAGAAATACTCAATCCAGGTATCTAAACTGAATGTTGTGGAGAGATGGATATATATCACAGAGGCTACCACTGTTCCAGAACATACTAGCCATAAAAATAAAGCAAAGCTCATCCATCCATATTCAAATGCAACTTGGATCTGAGGATGGGTAACAGAAAATGTATTACAGGATTTCCGTTCATGCCACTAATGGATAGAGGCAGTTCCTAAATGTTGCATCCCTTACATGGCCCCCTCAAAATATCTATGGTATGATCACAGTTGTTCTCACTAGGGCTAATATACAATTATCAGCCATGGGGACAGCTAAGACCAATCAGAAAATATTAATTCAAGCACCAAAAGGGAATTGGCTAAGCTTAAAATGTCCTCCAAGTGAACTTATGTTGTGGTAGCAAGTAGTTATTAAAAAATTACCCCTTTTAGTTCACTAAATGCCTTTGTCACCACCCCCCCCCCTCCAGTCTTTAACAGCTTCCGGTGCCTATGAATATTCATCTTTCAATTTATGTCTCCCAAATCTCATATGCTTAGTTTTTAATGCATTTATCAGCATATTATTCTCCTGTGCCCAAATGGTCAATTTACTCAAGTTATTTTGCAGACATGCCTTATCTATGACACATGTAATCAGTTTACCCAATTTCAGGTTGTCTGAATATAGACTGTAGAACCTCAGATGAAAAAGTTAGGTCTGAAAGATACAATCTAAACAAGTAAGGGCCTAGGACAGAGCCCTGTGGGACACCATAACTGTAATCAAGGATTTCACCTGTCCAGTTGCTGTATGATACTTCCCATATCCTATCTGTAGGCCATGCAGCTATTCATCCTATCAAGAGTATATCAATACCTAGTTGTACTAATTTACCGATCAGTGTTTTGTGTATGGCCTGTCAAATTCTGAAGTTAAATATATATAAATTACATCACAGCACAATTTTTCATTCATAGCTATTATTATATTGTTATAGAACATCATGATAGAGGTAGCAATAGATCAATTTTCAACATATGCATGCTGATATATGGTTTCAAGACCCAACCTATCCAGTTCAGACAACAATTTATCCAATATTACCATCTCCGTTATTTTTCCACAACATGAAAGTAGACTTAAGGGTCTATATGACTCTGGGTTTGTCCTACTCTCCTTTCCCTTAAAGACAGGTTTAATAAACTCATGTCTCTAATCTTGAGGAATCTCCACATATTTATATGGCCTAATGAATAATAGATATGATGGTACCATAAGTTCTTGCTGAAGTGTTCTCAGGTCATTGCTGCTAATTCAGTCTCCTTGCTGTGCTTTATTTGGATCCAGTGTGTGCAGTCCTTTTTCAATATAATTTAATTTGATTCCAGTATCTGAGGTTACATGGATGCCACTAAGACAACTTATCACCCCTTTTGTGCAGCCAAACTGTTTTGCATAAGATTTTGTAAATATATCTAGAATCTACACACAGTTTATAATTTGTGTCTCTTTATTCTTTACATCTTATGTATCTATAAAAGTTTCCTATTACGCTCAATATCTTTATATACATTTTATTCAAATTATTCTTGACCTTGTCTCACACTATGCTTAACCTGTTTGTCCAGCTTGTTTATTTCAGTTTTCAAAGTTGCAATTCAACCTCTCTTCCATTTCTTATATTTTTTGTCTCTCAACTTAATCATATATATTTTTCTTATGGAAATATAACCCCCTGATGTTGTATTAAACATTTTTTTTTTTATTTTTTGCACTCAAACAATTTCTCTTTCAAAACTTTACACATTCCATCTGCAGTTTTTTCATTGAACGGCTCATTCGAATTAGTTATACATAGTGACTGGTATGCTTCCATATAGTTTGTAATTAACCTTCTGTCCATTGGCTTAGATTACAGTTTGGCAGAATTATCTAGCAACAAATTAACCTTTATAACCCCATGATCACTCCATATCAGTGGTGGTAAAACTTGATGAAGTAAAATTAATTTCTTTAGGAACACCAACAATGTCTAGGATGTTCCATCACCTGGTAGCTTTTTTTTTCAGTCTGAAGCAATTGTTGTTCCTGAATATACATTGTGAATAATTGTCTTACTAATGTTGTTGAATCAATACTATTCCAGTCTGTTTCTGGTAAATTTAGGTGCCCAGCTAATATTATTCTTCTCTCCCATGTTTTATGCAAGAAAATGTATGAATTCCTCTAGGTCATCTGCACTTGATTTTGGTGGTCCATATACTCCAACTGTTATATGTTCCAGGGTTGTCTTTATTCTCACTGTTACACAGTCTATAGTATAGGTGTTATCACTGAGCATCTAATAATCATAGGTCTCATAACTATCTTTAACCCCTATCATAACACCTCCACTTGATTTTTTGTTAGAATGTCTGTTATAGTAAAAGCATTGATGCCCTGACAGAAGTGGTTTCCAGTCATTGTTTTTTAACCATGTTTCACAAACAATGACACCATCAGTCTTGTCAAACATAGCAAATTTTCCAATAAAAAACTTATTAATGCACCTAGCATTAACAACCATCAGAGATACATCAAATGTTGCATTCTGTGAACTGTTAAATCAACCTGGCAAACATTTTGGCTAGTGTTTGTCAAATATTGCAAAATATCTGCTGCAAGAATTCTCTTCCCTGATCTTGAAAAGTGCACACCATCCTGTCAGAAAATGTGTGTGCCCAAAACTAGACTTGGATGCTCTACACACTTCCATTTTTTAAAACAGGACATTTTTTTTCCATGTAGGTATTTACCCAAAAATCTTTTCATTCACAGTGATCTGACTATCTTTTCTATAGATGATTTGTGAAAATATGTCCTAACACCAGTACAAGCTGTACTATCTAAGAGAGCTGTCAGTTCCCTACTAACAGTCAGAGAATCCTTGGGGATGACATTTGTACTGACATGAAAAAAAAAACAAATCCATACTTCCTTACATTAAGGCATTCCAAGGCGTGTCTCATATCTTCTATTTTTGCTCCTGGCAAGCATAACACTAATCGATGTTCATTATCTTCTCTGCAAATATAAGTATCGGTTCCTCTAATAATTGAATCTCCAATTACAAGAATATCTTTGCTGGCCAGCTTTGAAGAATCTTCAGCTTCTAATACAGTAATATCTGCTCAATCAACTGTTACAAAGGATAGATCTTCATCACCATTAGTCTTATTAATCCCACTGTTTTCATTGTGTATTAAATTGTCATCCAGCTGATATTGTAAATCCTCAGCTTGAGACATGTAGTCAGCATCTGCCTTTCTCTTCATTTTTCTTACAGTAATGTCCTCCAGTCCTTCCACATTCAGTTTTGATTTCTTCCTTTTCACCTGCCCCTTACCTCCTTTTTCTGCTTTCTCTTTTGGAAAAATTATTCCTTTTTCTGTACGCTGAAGGTTTTCAGATAGAAAATTATTTATTTAGTATGTATTCTCTTTCCTTTATAGTCATTAATCAGTTTCTTTTTCTTCCTTGTTATTTGTTGTGAACTTCCTCCTTTCTTTGTTTCCTTCTAAACAAACCTGATCCCCAGATTGCCCAGAATTCCAAGGTTGGTAGGGGCATTGTCTTGTTTCATAGGGGTTAAATGATCTTTGCAGACAACAGAAGCATAATTTCCTAAATGTGTTCTATTTGTTCTTTGACTAACATTATTTATTTCAGCAGTCCAGTCATTAATATATGGAACAACGGTTCTCCAAGACATGCCAATTGCACAAGTGCAAACATCATCATTAAGTCTAGATTTACCTCTAACAATGGCAAGCAAATCATCGAACTTTTGACATGAGGAGCACAGATCACCAGGGTTATCAGTTGTTACCTTTAAATGTGCATAGCATTTATTACTGTACAAGATATTTGTGCATTAGCAAATTGTTAATTGCATCCTTTAAGGAATTGATATTCAGCTTCAAACAAATAAAATATTGTAAAAGAAAAGAATAATCAAAATAAGTAACCACAGAATTCAAAGAGAACTTAAATAAACTTCTATGACAAAAAAATCACACAAGCGATATACAACTAAATATTAAAGTATAGTAAAGTTGTTCTAACCATACAATTTATGCAAGCCAGACAAAAGCTATAATTTCTTTACATCACGCACAGTAGCTTCTGCTCACTATCTCTCACGGTTGCATTTCTTTTTAACAATAAAGATTAATAAATCAGAAACCAAGGTAGGATTGTTTAGATATGCACAGGACTGGAAAATGATTCGTCAAGTATGCCTACATTCTCCACCAAAGTGATATCAAAACAAGACAGTCAACTAGTCCATAAAATGGCATAGTTTTATTAAACAGAAAATAAAAAATATCTGTACAGATTCTTCATTATCACAGGCAAAACAAAATACAAGTTTACAGTCTCTCATATGAGTTCTGCTATAGACTCTGCGTGATTTTCCAAAGCTTACTTTTGTCTGCATTCTTAGTAGAACAAATCCATCCTACTTCAGGTTCTTCCAGGTTGTCATTTTTTCATGTTATATTCACTATAACTGATGTTTCAGGCACAATCACTACCTGAAATGAGGGGCCATCTTTTCTGATTAATCAGGGCAATACCCCTCCCTTTTTATATACCACGCAAATAAGATGACTGCTTGTTCAGTACATTCTGTAAAAATCTAACAAAAAAAGTGTAACTCTGTCCTACAAAGAAATATTTTACATCATCTTAACACAGCATTTATGTACTTCATTTTTACAAGATGTTCCATATTTACAAAATACATTATGTACAACATTATTATCAATCTACCAAGAAATCACATGGTGAAAATAGTTACACTATCTTTATATATATATATATATATATATATATATATATATATATATATATATGTATGTATATATATATATATATATATATATATATATATGTATATATATATATATATTAACTAATATATGCATACCTATATATACCTGTTCTCTCTTTTAAACTGTAGAAAACTGCATGCTACAAATCTAGCAAGCTCTCACAGTTTATGCCTGACACACACACACACACACACACACACACACACACACACACACACACACACACACACACACACACACACACACACACACACAGTGCTAAACCTCAACACAAATGCAGTGCCAACATTTAAATGCTGGTATTGTACTGAACACTGATGGGCTTCTGCTAATTATATCCCCTAACATTTTGTGTTGGTGATAGCTGCCTCCTACAATTCTTTTTCAGTGAAATGTCTGGGTTTATTTCTCGAAACCTTTACAACTCATTAATTCAAAAATATATATCTAACAGCTGTCTAAGGTACCATGATTCAAGGTATGAAAGCATTAAAGGAAAAACATGAGTGAGAAAGTTCTATACTGAAATCTAGATGTCTTACAACTAGGAAAGTGCTTGGGCAGTCCTATTCACTATAATCTAATGTACAGAAAAATGAAGCACTTAAAAAATTACAGAACAACAACATAGCTCTTAAAAGTGTTGGACTAGCCATAAGCTGTGCTTTTTGTCTCAAAGGGGAATTCATCTGGTCAAATGACTACAATCAGTAAGACCTAAACATCTGGCAGTCCTAAAACTGTTAGCAAAGTGTGTGTCAATTTAAAGTATAATCCCTAGAACCAGTGATTATAATGGATAAAATGCATCTAAGAGAAATATAAAAGAATACATACTCAATGCCAGCCTAACTAGGAATAATTTGAAATGACTAATGGCAACTGATCCCCCCCAAAAAGAAAGCAAAACCTTTAAATATAATGCATGCCAGCCTTAAAATTCAAACTTAGAATCATGCAAAAGAAAATGATGGGACACCAATCAGATGCAGATAATAACTAAAAAAATAAAACAAAAAATAGAAAATAAGAATTCAAAGACATGAACATAAAATGTTCTGCTTTACCACATTGATATACTCTGCAGTGTCCATACAGATAGGAGCAACAAATAAAACCAGTTAATTTGCTGAATCATTTTCTCTGAGTACTATTTAGTCAAACACTAATCAGTGAAAGCCAGTCTCAGTGATCAATGATATTGCACTTTCCCCCACTACTGTATGATCATGAAGATGGTATATGTAACCTGGAAGTGTGTCAAGGTCTCTCCTGCCAAAAACAAAACTTCCTTTCTGGTCACTGAAATACTTTTTAGTAAAGGACTGACCAATATGCACTCTGTTAATGCTGCAGAAGAGGTTTCGATCCCCAGACCAAGTATTTCTGATTACATTTGACTTGCTGATGTGTAGTAAGTACATCAGTATTGGGTGAGAGGATGCCATGTATGCCAGACATGTCATCTCTTAGCAGTCTGCAAAACACAAAGCATAGTAGCTTGAAAACTTGAGAATTATCTAACACTTATTACAAAATGTCTCAGTTTGGGCATGTAGTCTGTATGCTGTTGATGTCCGCTGACTTGGGTAATGCATCTCTTACCAGGCACTGGGAGAACTGTTTACAGCTGGAAGCCTTGGAAGCCAGAGGATGTTTTTAATAGATGCATGCTACTTCAGACCTAGTGGATTGTAGGGATGCAGTTTAATCTTGAGCACAACAGAAAGGGTTCGACTCAATCTTATAATACACAAAAGACTTTACTGAGGACACAAATGAACACATAAATCCTTTCATAAATCCTTTACAACTGACTATAAGGAAGATGCTAATGTGATCAAGAGTATAGTAGAAAGAGAATGGGACAAGTTTGCAAGTTTGACAGACATCACTAAGATTTATTGTAAACCAGTTAGGGTTATTTTTAGGAAAGGACGCAGCATAAAAAGCCTTTTCGAAAACCAAGGAGTGATGAATGATATGTATGACAACAAAAGAAGGAAAGGCACCTTTAAATGTGCCATTTGTCCACAATGTCAATATATAAGTCATAAAGAGAAAGTATACCTTCAGAGTCATAATTGACTCAGAGGGGGACACATATTGTAATTGTAACACCAAAGGGGTGGTTTATTTGGCCCAGTGTAAATCATGTGATGCATTTTATATTGGGAAAACTGAACGCACACTGAAAAGAAGAATATATGAGTGAAACTGCAAAGAGAATAATGCACTGTGTAAACACTCACTACTGTGTACACAGGCAAAGTACGTATTTTTTGTTTTAGAGTGGATACCAAAGGATAGTAGAGGGGGGCCCTGTGAGACTACTACTGAATTCAAAGAACTTTACAGGCAGATTGTTGTGGAAGCTAATAAACCCCCAGGGCTAAATGAAAACATTTCACTAGCTCCAGTGTTAAAACAGAGACCGGCAAAGCTGAGATCCTTTGAAATAACCTTTTAGTGTTGGTTATATTAAAAAGTATTTTTCTTGTTTTTTTCTTAAATTACTTATTTAAGAACAGTTGTTTAACAAATTCATGTTGTTGCCTCACAGCAAGAGATTCTCCCGTTCGATTCTCGGCTGGAGTGCGGGGAGTGCCTTCTGTGTGGAGTCTGCATGTCCTCCCTGTGGTTGGGTGAGCGTTCGAAAAACATGCGTAAATGGGTGTGCCTTTGCTGAAGGTTGAACATCGAGCTGGCACCTCGGTGTTCGTGAAAATCTATTGCCAATCATTAGCGGACCGGAGTTTCGCTGTGGTGACCCCTTATCGGGAAAAGCCAAAAGACAAAAAACTCCCACAAAGTAATTTCCAGTGTGATTTATATTTAATCCACTAGATGGTGGTATTGTTAAACTTATATGGTTATTGTATTTTAAAAGATTTTAAAATATGAATAAACACTAGTAATGAATAGTAAATTAATTTTAGGATGATTTTTAAGTTGAATATGTTTTAGGTGATTTGAGGAAGCATATTACTAATTGAATTTTTATTTTTGTGATTTTAGTGGTTTTAATTCTAATGTTGCTGCACTTTTAGTTAGCTATTTAATCGAAGATTCTTAATTGGGTGATTTTTATTGGTGGACGGAAATGAGTTGGTAGATATAATGGCATTACTATGTTGCTTTATTTATCTGACGAAGCCTGTTTGACATAAGACGAAAATGCGGTGACTACAGTTAATGCGTTCGTGTTTTTGACTTGACCTCAATGAAGTCTTTTGTGTATTATACGATCTAGTTGAACCCTTTCTGTTGTACTCAAGATTATTTTTGGTTTGATGTGACTTTTTTGATCACTATTCCGGCTTATTTCTATGCAGTTTAATCTGCCACTCAAATTCTTTCACTTGCAGCCTTGTGACAACACCCTCTCTATTCTCAAGTGGAAAACTTGCTCTAAAATAAGGAAAACATTAACACTACATCGTTGGCGAAAGCCAATATACTATTGGCTAGGCCTACTTTGGCCCTCGGGCCAATAGCCTAGCACCTACCTATGAACCTATAAGCAGCTGGATGACCCAAAGAGCTGGAGTGATTCTGTGTTTATGGCACTTCTTCAAAGTGTACAAGTGATAAAATATCTGCTGGGATAACATGCGTATTGTTTTATTTACATACAATCTGTAGCAGGTGTTGCAGAATGTGAGGTGTATATGGCCCTTGTGGGAGCACAAAAATATTTGCGTCTGGAGTGGTAGGAGTTGTTGTTTTGAGTGTAAATTGAAAATTGCTATTAACAAAGAATTACAGTTTTCACATGTGGTCCCCAGTTTATGCTTCAGGTCAAATCTCAGATGATTTATTGCATTACACAAATTATACCATTGTATTTGAAATAATTATAACATTGCTGTGCTACAACAGGAGTAGCATATTTATGCTGGTGGCATGAAAAACTCTATATTTGGGTTCATTTTGAAGAGGTGACTGGGAACCACGTGCTGTGCTTCCAAAGTAGCAGCAGGCTTGACTCCCTTTGATTTGTGCAGCATGACAAAGATCTTGACATGCTTGGCACATGTTTTATCTGTCCATGAACATTAGTTGTACTCCTTTATTCCACTTTGCAACATATTTGTCTATAAACAGAGTGCTATCTTCCTATCTCTTGTACAGTAACACTACAATGGACCATTCAGCTCACGGTATCCATTTCTGATTGAGGGCCAGGCTCACCATGGTGTTTTAGCATGAAGATATGCAGCACCACAGTGGGCTGTGTCTGCACCTATGCTAAATGTTCATGCAGAATTCCATGTAGCAGCTATGTTAATTAAGCGATGTGCCCTCCTCTGGAAATGCCTGTTGTACAACCAAACAATTCAGAGAATGACTGAGTAAAGTAACAAAGCCACTCATTAATGAACATGACCAAAAGCTTCTGTTCAGCTATCACAGTGAAGGTAAGTACCACAGAGTTTATTGGAAGGGTGTTTTGAGGGTGTGTCTAGGTTTGTATGTATATGTGCATGTGTGTGTCTGGCGTGGAGGTCATAGGGGATTGTAGTTGGGAAGTATAGGGTAGGTTTCTATGTGTGTGTGTGTGTGTGTGTGTGTGTGTGTGTGTGTGTGTGTGTGTGTGTGTGTGTATGTGTATGGTTGAATGTCTGAGTGTGTCAGTGAGTGTGATTCAGGAGGCTGTGTGTGTATACGCAGACATGAATGTGTGTATGTGAGGGTGGAGTTGTCATAATTCCACAGTCCTGTAAGCTAACTGGCAAATCCAGCAACATTGGTGGTGGTGGTGATGAAACTGAACACTAGGGATAATTCCTTAAAAGAAGTAAAAAATTGTAATACGTTTTGCAGTATGAAAGATATAAGGTGGAGGAATACTAGATACCAGGGATACTCTCTATACTGTACATTAAAAGATTCATACCCTGTATTCGCATGCCTACCACTGAGGATATTAGTCCCCAGCACTACAACTAGGCACCAGAGATGTTGGAAAATAGTTGCCTGTTTTAAAAATAAGTGGTGGGGGTGGGGTTAGGTTTCCCAGCCTGAACCCTTGAAACAGGAAAAAGCGTCATTACTCATAATGCTAACTCATCCATTAATATAATACTTTTTTATATGACAGGAAGTAGGAAACTCTAATCCATAGCATTATTCAACTACTACAAATCTGTGAGTTATGAGGCACTGGGTGCCTATAACATGCAACAGCAGCATCCTGTAAATATGGGACAGACAGCTGAGACAGATGGGTGCGTGTCCATGTGGGTGGTGGCTTCAGGTCAACACCAGAAAGAGCACAGGATGACACCAAGGTGAATATTGCAATTACTTGGACTCACTCCAATAGTTAATAGACCAGTGGGTCTAGTATCACAATACACTTTGTGATCACTAACAAGAATGAAACTCTAATGTCTGTCATTACTGGATTACTGTAAGAACCCACGATTTCAAGAGTAGAGCCAAGACATAAGAGATACTGGGGGTGTTCTACCAACTCAGGGTCAGGCACGTGTATGTGTGTGTAGGAGAGTGACTGGAGCGATGCCTGTGCCAATGTGATGCAAGGCTCACCAAGGTTAACTACCACAGGAAAGTGCTGATTAGCATTAGTGGTAGTTAAGCGAAATTCAGAGGTGTGCAAATTAGCCAATAATGAGGTCTTCCCTTAATGCAGCTAACTTACCTACACCATGTAAAAGGCCCCTTTTGTTGCATCTCTTATTGCTAAATGCTGGGATTCTTTTCCATTTCCCATGCAAATCTATAACTTTACCTGCTTGCTTTCCCTGAACTGAGAGTATGATTTTTGTCTGTGTTTCTCTGCTCATTTGCTCTACCATGGATGGAATTCAAAAGGGCTCATTCCAAGCTTTTATGCACATTTGAACCTGAGAGGAAAACACATATTCAACATCAGTCCAGAAAAATATTTTCAGTCAGTGTCAACAGCCTGGTACTCAAGCCAAGCTGCTTGGGCTGAGTGAGCTATGTGGCTAGATGCTGTGATTCATAAAATATATTTTGCAATGCACAACCAAAGATACAAGCATATTTGGACACCTATTCCATTCTGGTGTATAGACAACACAAAATCACAATACTTGCAGTTGATGTCTTATGCAATTTTCATGATATTTTAGCTATTTTCTAAATGAAGAGATTTAGCAGGCTGCATTGCTGAGTAGCTAATATCTCAGTAGCCCATAACTCTTGGCTTTGTATCGTATCATATAGTTATGGAAGAATGTTTCTGTATCTGTCATTATTTATTATTTGGTTCAGTCACAGTGTCTTGTAGCATTTCATGCAACCAATGCTACTGAGGCATGAAATGGATTTGATTTTTTTGTAGAAAATGTGTGTAATTCCATTGATGCATTTCACTGAGTATGCATACATACATATGTTGTCCGATGCCTTGGTCAAGTCAGCTTCCGAAACAGGTGCCCCCAGCACATACTCAAGGACCAAATAAGAAAGTCTTAAAATGTCTTCTTGAACTAAAGGTCTCAAAAAAATTTCCACTAAGCTGAGGACCAAGAAAAACAAGCATAATGCTTAAAGCTAGCATACTGCTTGTTGCAACTATAAATAGGCATTATATTATAAAGCCACAATATCCTCATGGCTTGATAAATAAATGCCTGCACTTCACATGTGCCCCACTGGTACCTGCGTATCACATCCCATAACAACCTGTCCCCAGGGAAAATTCCCTCTTTGTATCACCTTAATTACGACTGTGCACATAGGATGTTTACTTTGCAAGTCATTGACTACTTTTCCCAGTGAATGCTCTGATGGATGTTTTTCTCTTCATTTTGTTTCTCTTGGTGTGCTTTTATATGCTCTCCCAAGTCTTTTTGTATGGTGCCAGCTTTAACATAATTTATATACGTGTAAACAAAAGTTAAGTATTTCGATGAGCTGTTACTCAGCAAAATACATCTCTGTCACTAGCACTGTTTGTTATCTGGGTTGATAAAATGATGTGCCTTTCAGGACTGTATATATTGACAGAGATGCTATATTTGGAAATGGTTTCTACTTTTCATGAAAGTCATGTCATTCACACCATTCTTACTTACATATCCAGTTAAGAAATGTGTTGTTTGTATGATATGCTATATCTAGGTAATGTAAGCTATGGTTTCTTTTTTTCATACATTCACCTACCACTTTAGGAGGTAAACACCTTCCTACCAGTTGTGGGTGAGTGTAGGCAATGTACATTTACTATGCATTAACAGAATGCTCTCTGACTAAGAACCCTGTATTTTCCCTGTAAATTTGTATTCATGGCTACACAGAAAGGGCAACTCCTGACTTGCATGCAATGCTGCTTTTCCTAAAAGAACTTCCTCACTTTCTCGAATGTTACATTGCTTCCAAGGAAATTTTTGTGCTACGCATAACTATTCATTTAGGTAGTAAAAACTTTCTCGAATGTGCATGTGAAGCCATTATTTAAAAGGAAGGAATTATTTGTGACAATGTCAGAATAAACAAGCTATATGAAAAAACATGGACAATAGGTAAGAGTTCAGAACCTGAAGTATATTATCTGTCTTAGTAGTAACAAATGTACTGTAGTTATAGCAGACTGAGTCTTGGTGAGACATTGGTAGTTTTTGTTTCAGTGGTCAACATTAAAGCTATTCTACCTTCACCTCAAGTATCAGACATGATTATCATGTAAGGACCTGTAAGATGAGCAAACAGCAAAACAGTAGTAAACACACAGACTTCCAACAGCATAACAGGTCGGTTCTGCTGATGCCTCAACACAACGGACTTCCATAGAGGAAGGTTAACTCAATAGTAGTAGCATGTTACAAAATATTATGCAACTTTTTAAAGCATTTGTAAGCAAATGTGATAGGATTTCAGGTTAGGAGAGAAATGTATGTGTGTGTGTGTGTGTGTGTGTGTGTGTGTGTGTGTGTGTGTGTGCATATTAACAAAAATTGTATATTAGTTCTAAAATATTTCTGTACCATGTGACTGAAGAGGCTGTCAGCATGTACAAAAATTCCACATACACTGACCATTAAATATTATTTGGTACATTAGTAAAATATTCTTTTTTTATTCCTGAAAATATGTTTTGACGGGATACAATCTTTGAAATTCAGACTATATAGTACATGCTATTGTACACAGAGACAACAGTACAGTTAATAATTTTGTACAGCATTGCCACTTTGGCATATGCAAAATAATTTTCTCTGATACATATTTTAAGTGAGAGAGTTTCAAACAATCTGGTTTTCTTGACTTTATTATTAATGTAGGACATGCCTGGCTTACTTCCAATAAGGTAAGCCAAAAAGAGAAGCAGTAATTACCTTCAGACATTGTAATCTATTACAGCTTGTTACATATTCACAATGCCAATAATCAAATCCTAGCTGATTTATCTTATTACATGTCTGATGGAAATGTATTGACTTTCCCTTAAGGCACACATTTCTGAATTAAATATGGGCCTGAGACCAATGGAAATGACTGCCTTGTAAGTACTAGAACAAAGACAGTTAGGATAGGAACATGCTGCTGTGGATTATATGCTGATAACTCTAAAACAGAGTAAACAGGAGCCATTGAATGGCAGGCCAGAGTGGATTATCACTAGATATCTTAATGCACTTGTTTTGCTTATAATTTTACTGACAACTGGCTTTGTTTCACATGCTATTGCACTATATCCTGCAAATTTGATGAGAAGACATGATTTACACTATTTATTTGTTGAGTTATGTGCACCTAAACAAAGACAATTTTTGGCAGACCCCGACAGATAGAAAAGCTCCAGTAACATCAGAGCATGAATGACACATATATTTAACAAACAGAATGTGTAAATGCTATAACATAATTACTGAACAAAACACATTTTTGATACAAGTTGTTTTATGTTATTAACCTCATCAAGCAAGAATACGGGAAACTTAGAAACTCCTTCTGAAAAGTTAAACATGCTCAGCAATTTATGAATGCTGAATCTGCAATGCAAATATTTCTACTACATCTCACGCACTCAAGTATAAATTATCTGTTCCATACGTGCAATGTATGTATAGGTCTTAAAAAAGCAATTACTTGTCTGTCTTTTTAAAGAGATCATTTTACAGGCAAACATTAATAGTCACTGAAGCAATAACTGAAAAAACACTTGTATCATACTTTTTTATAGTTGGGCAGCTAGATAGTATAGTTGTGAAAAGGCAAGCAATTCTATGATTAATGAATGGTGGAGGGTTTTAATACTTCCTTCCTTGACTTGTCAAACCTGTATATGATTTTCAGGAGCAAAGAAATCATATTCTCAGTAAAGTTTCTTAACTAATCATGTGTATCAGAAAATTGTTGCTTTTAAAGTGTTTTGTTGGAGAAAACATTTGAGAATTCTGTGGACTGTAAGAAGATCAGATCAATCAGTATCTAAGGAAATAATTCCAGATGGTTCAATGGTATGTAAATCTGAAACTCAAACACTTTGGTGACAAAATCTAACACAGGACTCACTAGAGAAGGTAATGATGTCATAATACCTAAAAAGCAAGGTGGGGAGGGGGGGCAGAGGCTAACATGGATAAACAACATTATTCATGGATTCATACACTTCCCAAGAATACTCTCTCTTATGACCATTCTCACAATGCCAGTATTCTCCCTCAAGCAGCACCTCTTTTCTCCAGGAAGGCTATACCAGTCACTCCTGGAGAAAATGTGTGGTTACTTCACAAATTATCTAGTTTATGTTTAAAGGAAGATTGTGAGTCACACTGCTAAACATACACAAGAGGTTTACTCTAGAGGGTAGTGAGGCATTGAGTTATAAACCTGTCCCACCACTGTGTTTTATTTTTCTGTTAGTGAAGTTTCAGGTCCCTGGTTCTAGTATTGGTGGAGATATTGAACATGTAGACCAACAGGAGGTCCAGGACAATGATGTTTCTAATGGCATGGTAAGCAAGACAAAGATATCCCCCAAAGGTCTGTAAGACACAGTGTAAATGGACAAAGCTTCCAGCCTCTCCTAATAATTTAGGATTGTCATCTTTCTGGTTAGGAATCTTTCCAGTCTTTGTAAATGTTTGATATGTTTAGTGAGATATATCCCCCACTGAGCATTGTCTTTGATAAGTTGCCCGATCAATGCTGAGTATAAAGGAGTGATTAGCTCTTTTGAGCTTAAGGATACTAATTTGGCAATCAGTGGAGTTAAATAAAATAATTTCCTGACAACCATTATTACATGATTGTTCAGTGTCTTACAAATGGAAGACCAAAATAGGGAAAAAGAAGTGACAGCAATACCTCTAGGTATAAG
Organism: Protopterus annectens; assembly: GCF_019279795.1. Lineage (NCBI taxonomy): Eukaryota > Metazoa > Chordata > Ceratodontiformes > Protopteridae > Protopterus > Protopterus annectens. The sequence continues at coordinate 480,337,132 of NC_056747.1, read as the reverse complement.
GCAGAGATAAAGAAAGAGAAAAATATTCTAAAGATATAAAGACACACAAAAAGGAAATAGTATTTTTTCACTTATCTCCTTAAATATAAATTGTAATATGAATGCCAAAAGATGTTTGTTTTCAATAATGTGGAAAAGTGAGAAAAGGATATGACACATGAAATAGATGTAAGGTTGCTAACTACAGAACAGAATGAGCAGTTTCAACAGCAGTAAGGTGAGGGAAATAGTGTTATGTTTAGAAAATGACACTTACTCAGGAACTGTGGTAATGACAGGGTCATCTTATGTGAAATTTATGAATGTAGAGGACCTTTGCAGAGTGGTGAGGGTAGGCAAACATAATCAAATAATAAGCAAGTTAATTGCAATTTATGCTGGTGACGATGTGAAATGTTTGAATAATCTAAGTATTTAGGTGTGAATATTAACATACTAATCTTCAGAGATTTTTGTGTCTAAGAAGCAGAAAATATGAGAATGATATAAGAATACATAAATATAGTGCTAAAGATTTGTTTATGATTATTCGAAAGGAAAGAGACTGGAATAACAATATGGAAACCCTGTAGGAAAACAAGCATGAATAAACTGGAAAAAGTACAGCAGAAATATACCAAGGGCATCCATGGATGTGAAAATCTAAGTTATTATGAAAGACTAAAATATCTGAACTTGTACAGTGTATCTTACAGATATTTAAGATGAGATCTTATTCAGGTATATAGGGCATTTAGGGACAACTACCTCTGGGAATGTTTGGGGTTATCAAAAAGTACTAGAAAATCATCAGATAACCTATGTAGAAGATTCTACACGAATGAGAAGTGTACTAATTGGTTCTCTAACAGAGTAACTGATGCTTGGAACAGACTACCAAATTACATTAAAGCAAGTACTAGTTTAAATATTTTTAAGAACAGCCTGGACATTTATTATGGGAACAAGTGTTTTGGTACATTGGCAAGCTAGAAAGGCATTAATGCCCATGCTTGAAGCATTTGTATGTATGTAAATGTAGTTAATTAGATGTGTGAAATAAAAGTCAATGGGATTATAGAAAGGGGGCACTTGGATCTGAAACTGATTATTTTGTATTATCTGAATCTTTGAGGGAGGCATATGATGATACAGTTGTGGCAGGTTTTTAGACCATTTAGCAATCTGGATGGAGATTATGAAAGAAAGGGAGTATGTTTAAATATGAAAGGGAATAAAAAAAATAAATGAAACATTATGAGATAAAACCTGAGAGTGGAAATATTGCATTATGGAAGGATCATATAACCATGAAGGACTTAAAAAAAATGGTCTGAATGCAGGATGATGTAAGAAAGGAAGAGAAAGTTAAGTATGGCAAAGCATCCAGAAATGTATTAGAAAATTTAAAGAATTGAGAGTATTATGATATGGAAACAGAAATACATAGAAGAAATCAAGAAAAAAACAAAGCATTACTGTTTAGTCAGATATGTTATTTACCAGGGAGAAGGGGATTGGGGTATCTGCATATCTGGCTTAAACAGTATATGAGGATATTAGTATAATGAAGAAAATGAAAAATGTAAAGGAGAGGTAAACACACAAGTGCAAATTATGAGTATTGTAGTACAGCATGTGGAAAATGTGTATTACAGTAAAAGGAAGGAAAATAACAGAGAATGGAAAGTACACAAAAAATCCAAAATGAGTTAAAGAAGAGTTTGAAAAAGAAATTACTACTTGTTAACTGGATGAAGCACTTTGAAATGTAAATGTTGCTTTAGTATCAGGCCCAGAAGGTACAGAGTATGGAAAGTACAAGAATTTAATGGACTGGCAAAAAGAATATTTTGTAAATATACTGACTAAAAAGTTGAAGCCAGGTTTGTTTAAGATGAGTTATGTAGCTGGATATTAACATTTATATGGAAGAAAAGTAAGAAGAATGAAATAAAAAATGGATCACTATCACACTAAAATAACACAGTTAATATTTTTTTCTGAGAATAATACCGAAGAGAATGGAAGCAATTAGGGATATTATTGAAAAAAGCTATATATGATATAAAAGGGAAGGGATGCCAAGAATTGTCAGTGGTTGTGAGAGAAATTGTGGATGATGATGATATATGTAAAAGGGAGGATATTAAACTTATGGTAGGTGATATTAGCAAGGCATTTAATACAGTGGGGCATGATGCTTTGTGGAATGCAATGGAGAAGTATGGAATAGGTAACAGAATTTGGAAAGTATGTATGTCTGCATATGAAAACAATAGAGTGAGACTGTAAGTCAATGGGTGACTGAGTAAAGAAATATGTATGAAGTGTAGAATATGACAAGGATGTTCCATGAGTGGACTACCATTTGCACTGGTAATGAATGAGATAGTGAGTTAAATAGCTTATAAAATGAAAAATGTTAGATATGTGATGCAAAAGGATGTGGTGATTCCAGGAGTTTTGACAAATGCAGACAATGTAGTTGTCAAGAACAAGATATGGATAAGGGAAGTGCTGCTTTTTTTGACTAGATGTTTAAAGGAAATGGGGATGACCTGAATAAAGATAAAAGTAAAGATCTGTGTGATGTAAAAATTGGGGATGCGTATTTTCTAATGAATTAAATGTCTGCTAGGAACACAATTTAGAAAAATTGATGCCATGATGCAATTGGAGGGCATGATAAAACACATTTAATCTGTCTTTCGTGGAGGATTATAATTAAGCATTCAGGAAAAAAGTTTATCTGGTGAATTTATTATTAATGGGGAAAAACAACATATATGTCACATTTTTATATAATTTCAGAAGAATATGAAAAGGAAATTGTGTAATTGGTGCTTTCTTTTATATGGGAGTTCAAGATTAAACCAATTGAAAATAGGTGTGTTTTATATAAGTGAAGATGAAGGGGGACTGGGGTTACAAAATTCAGATGTTTATTCTGCTTCATTAAACTAGTAATTAAAGTAGGTACAGAAAGAGAATAAAAATGTAAGAATGTTAATGCTTAAATATAAGTAGAAAAATTCTAGGAGATGACGAGAAGAAGAAAAATAGAAAACGATTATGTAAATGAAATTAAAAATTATCAAGAAAAAATACTAGCATGGAAACTAGAAACTGATGATATAGAGAAAGATAGAAAGGTATGGTATAATATGAGGAAATAATATTATTATGGAAATCCGTGGGAAAATTTAACAGAAGAAGTGATTAAAGCCATTGGTTTAATATTGCACTCTTAAAAGCTACTTCATTTGTCATATTCTACTGCTTCTATACATTTTGCTTAATTGTACTGTGGAGCTTTTCTCCCAGGGTCTCAGCTGAAAAAGGGCAAATGCTCAGTCAGACTACCCCACTCAACAAATGTCAAATAAATAAATAATAAATAATTAAATTGGTGTGCCAAGGGCGTGACAGAATTTCTAATGGGGAATAATGATAAATCAGTTGCTAGTAAAAGGGAATATGCCAGATAAAAAGAACACTGAAAGACGTGTTTATTTTATGAGGTAGAAGAGACATAAGAACATGTTTTTTTTAAAATGTAAAAGAATGGTGAACTCTGGAAAATATTGCGTGAAGAACATTTTTTGAGAATATTAATGACAAAAATATATGGATATCCATATGATTATGTATGGATATAAACAGAAAGAATATGTGAGAAGGGCAGATAAGAATTTATTTTATGTAATACGGAAATACTAAATTAATTTTTGTTTAATGGGAAATGGATTTTGGTAAATATATTGTGAAAAATCAGATTATGGTTGTGGAAGAAGGAGCAGGGGGGGTCAGTTATGGAAGAATATTAATGAGGATATTATAAGAAAAATGATAAAATAGTAAAAATTGAAATTTCTATGAATTATCATATAAATATGTGCATTTTGCAAATATGTAATTTTTTTTAGGTTGTATTAAATAAAGGTATCTTGGGATCTTTTACATCCACCTGAGCTATCATCAACTAAAGTAGATGGAACCTTGGTTTAACATTTAATCTGAAGGACAACAAACTCAGGAGTGAAGTACCTCCTCCTTATAATACATTGGAATCCATCTACCTAGTGTGGCAAAAGAACACATGACCTTCTGCACAGAATGCGTGTGCTACTTGTTGTGGCACTGTAGTTGCATAAGATATACACATTTTCATTCTCATAACCCAAAGCTTATACTAACCACAAACAGTTAAAATATTACATGTTTAAAGTATTAACTTTTGCATCCTGTACATTTTAATATCCTTTACTTAATTTAATAATAAATAACGTAGTTAATCCTGAAAACTGCTTTAGTGAAGGCAATTAGTTGTGCTTTAAGAATGGGTGAATTAAAAGCAGACTTAGAATGAAGAAAAAATGTTCTCTTAGTAAATAATATTGCACCTCATTAAATTACACTGTCTGCATCTTCCTATCAAACAATGACTAAAAGCAATCAGTTTATTAATCTCTGCTATCAGACATGGACAGACCTTGACATAAAGCCAAATATGAATTGCCCATGACACAAAACACTCAAATCCAGAAGTTTAAAAACTCAAAACCTTGCACATCCAAAATTCTAAAAGTTATGATCAGTATTTTATGTTCATTATCCGGACCGGAGTTCCGCTGTGGCGACCCCTAACCGGGAAAAGCCAAAAGACACAACATCATCATATTGCAATGCATGTGGTATGAAGAAAATGGCTATGTTATAACACTATCCAGCCAAATGAAAAGCAATAATTACCTGTCACTGCTCAAGATAGATAGATGTGGGTCTACATAAAATTATTTAAAGTCACAAATATTTAAACACAAAATATCAATAAAACTGAAGTTATATTAAAAAAGGATTTATTCCCTTTCCCCACTGCTGTCTGACCTCAGATTTGGTATATATAATTTACAGCAGGTGTGGGATGCAGAGATGCTTGTCCACTTGCCAAACAATGGTTTGGGGTGCGGTTAGATTTTGACAATATTTTGTGTTTAGATATTGTTGTCAATCTTTTGTGTATAGATCATTTTAAGTAGACCCATATTCATATATAGACAGTCATAGATGTACGCACACAACACTAGAAGAGCCGATGTTTGTTACATAAAATATATTAGTATCTCTAGGGAGGAGAAATAAGTTCATATTGAGTGTTAAGAAAAAGGTAATCTGGGGGATTATCCTCAGGCTGGAAGAAAGACCTACATTTATTTATAACTGGGAGCTAAAAAGAAAGGTAAGTTGCAAGAAAACAGGAAAAATACAGCTACAGCTTAATTCAAGGGGCATGATACAGATTCTGAATCATGTGGAGATGAATAATGAATAGGTGTCATAGGTTTCTATTGTTGTGTCAGATTGTAGTGGTGGAGGACTGCAGACATCCATTTTAAAAAATACCTGATGAAGGAAAAGACACTAATTTAGCATGGTTGGCAGCAGTTGATCAGTGTGGTGAACAGACTAAAGAAGGGAAATGTACGTTCATCAGATATCAGTTGGTCAGTCTCAGAATCTGAAGGAATGAGCGTGTGGGAGTATACTAGCATGCGTCATGTGACAGGGGCTGTTCTGGAAAGAAAGAAAAGTTATGTAGCTATAGCAACCATTGCAGAACAGTGACCTAAAAAAGAGAATAGCCAAAAGGAAGCATGCTACGGTGAGATAATCATGTAAAAAAAAAAACAGTATGTTCAATCAGTACTTTAGCTGAGACAATTTAGTTGTGATTTGTGGCTTTACTGTTACCAATGAGTGTGTTTCCCAATTCATTTGAGGAATGAGAAATTTTGTGATATTGTGTTTGAATCTTTTGATTTATTTTAGCTATTTATGTCAGAAGTGGAAGAAAAAAAAAACAGACATACCCATGGAATGAGCATCTGTATACCTTGACTGTAAACATTCTTAAAAATATTCATTTGAGAAGTTATAGCTGAAATGGACATTAGACATATAAAGTATTTATGTAAAAATAGTTATTCTGTGTCTGCAGTGTTTGAGGAAAGGGGTTTATGAAATTTTGTATGAGAGGGGTTGGTGTCATTCAGTTAAGTTAACAGAATGTGCCATAAGTATTCAACTTTACTTCCAGGTATAATGGTCCAACTAAGATGTGGTACTACTGTGATAAAAGTAATCATTTAATTAATGAATGTCCAAAACACAGATGTTACCAGGGTGGTCAGGCCGGCTACATTTTCAAGAGTCATTAGATGCTGCAATATGACTGAAAACAAAAATATCCAACAAGGGAAACCAGGAACCAAACAAGAAAAACTGGTGGAGGTCCAGGGAGCACACAAGTCCAGTGTAAACCACACAGCAAGTAGCAACCACCAAAGATTTATTGAGCAAAAACAGCAGTCAAGCGCGTTCGTCTTACATCAAGATTTCATCAGAACTGTAGCAATCACATAAACCATACAATATAAAGAAACATCCTGTAGTCATGTGGTTAAAACCAACCAATACAAATAATGCTTAAAAATTAATTAATTAATTAATTAATTAATTAATTAATTAATTAATTAATTAATTAAAAACTTGAAAAAGTAATGACAGTTTGAAACAGTGTATAGCAGTCCAGCAGTACATAATTCATTCAAATTCTGCCTTTTTTTAACGTCATTCCTCCTTTGCACGTATTGTTCCCATAGTTCCCATTTTTTCTATGGAATTTGCTCCTACTCTTTTCTAAAGATCCCATTTCCAGTTGTTTTATCACTATTACTATATTCACTACTTCTACTACAGTCAGTTTAGACTTTGCTTTCCAATTTCTAATAACTGTTTTTTTGGCACAAACCATAACTAGACTCAGCAAGGCCTTACTATGTTTAGGCAGTTCTGATTCTGGATCATAGAAAAATCATTTCCTTAATTATACCAGTTTGCTCACACAATATTTCTGACAGAGAAGTCTGCAAAGAATTTTTAAAGTCTGCCAACTCATTACACCCACCAAAAATATTTTTCTAACTACCTCTTTTTTTCCCCATCATATCTACAGCATTTGCTATCTACCTGAGGAAAAATTCTTTGGAGTTTATTTGGGGTATAAAAATATCTATGTAAATACTTCCAAAGATCCTAAATCTTCAAGACTTTGTTGCGTATTTGGGAGACATACATATATCCTCCATTGTTTCTTTGTGAATTGCTTATTCAGTATCTTTTCCAAATCCTTTCCAACCTCCTCTGATTGATTCTTATAGTTATCATGCAATATTTTATATGTTCAACTAATTATTCCTTTTATAACAGCAGCTTATAGGTTCATAGGTTCATACTAGGCTATCTGCCCAAGGGCATTTATAAGCCTAGCCCATAGTTATGTGGCTTTCGCCACCCCTTTAGTTTGAATAAAAACGATGCCTATCATTTTGCTGTGCCTCTGTCAAGCAGTGACACTGAAGTAATCCCTGGGGTATATCTGCAATCTCCCATCCATTGGTCAAGATTCCTCTTGAACAAGGCCAGAGAGGTGCTCTGCCTCACATGTACCGGGATTTTGTTCCACAGCATAGGGAGTCTCTGGGTGATGAATGAAATCCACATTGCAAAGTATGTTTTCCCACTTGTTCTGCTGCATGCAACAGATATTGCATTTCCTTGCAATCAGGCTGATCTGCATGTGTGAGCATTTTTTGTTTTGAGACAAATATTGTTGATATTTCAGCATGTGAAACTGGCAATTTAAGGCCCTCATAGCTAGAGTAGCTGACGTATATACTTTCTTTCCCCATCTGTCTAGTGCTCTAGAATCCCTTTCAGAGGGTACAGAATTTTTAGCAATAGAGGCCTTAACCTCTTTGGGACCCTGGGAAATGGTTTCTGGGTTAGCAACAGGGCTTTTATATAGGAATTTGTGTGAGCCAGGGACTCTGTAGTATCTGTCTGGTTTGGCTGGTGCAGGAGGTAATGAATCTGGGTTAAGGTTAGATAATGAATAAACATCATCCACAATGTCTAACACAGGTGGAATAGCAAGGAGACTGTGCTAGGGTAGTAAAAGGAACTCTCGGAGCCTTTTCTTAGAATCAGAGTAATCCTGGCCTTCCCAGTGGAAATGTTCCCTCATGGTATGTAAAGTTTCCCCAAAAGAGTAGTCTTCTGGGGGAGATGCTGAAGGAATAGACTCTTCAGCATCAGAGTCTTCATAAGGGGGAAAGGAGTATTCCTGTTCCTCAGAAGAATCTGAGGAAATGGAAACCTGGTCAGAGGAAGCATAGACCTCCTCCTGTCTAGGCCTTTTGTCAGGAGGGGGATGGGAACCCCTGATTAGGGTAATTAAGTCTTCAGCCATCTTAAGCATCTGTTTCTTAAGCATGGGACCTTGTACTGCAGACTGCTGTACAGGCTTCCTTACTTTTAAAGGAGTTTTCAGCTTTGCATAGGATTTTATAAGTAAATGTAGTCGGTATGAAGACACCTTCAGCAACTGAAGGCCTTTCAACTACACCGGAATCCCCTTCAGCAATGGAGTCCGAAGGGCCTAAAAACATAAAGGCTCTGGAGGCCCAGCAATCTCCGCTTGGGAGTCGGATGCAGCCTGGGCTTCTAAAATCAGCAGTCGTCAGGGGCTGCATAGGCGCCTCACTGAAGACCGGAGAACCGGCGACTGGCCTAGCAGAGGCCTCGGTGTCTGGTTTGGGTCTCTGCTGCCTGTCCTTATCTTTGCGCTTTTTATGCATCCCGGTCGTCGGTTGCTCCGACGGCATGGTGTAATTAAATTTTCTACCAAAATAATGTTGGGCGAAATCAAACAGACGTTTAATAGTTAGTTTGTTAAACCTAGCACAAAACCGACAACCTGTGACGTCGTGGTCTGGGCCTAGGCAAGGAATACAATAAGAATGAAAATCCTTATGGAGGTATTTGCTTCCCACAAGAAATGCAATTATTAACTTTTTCTGACATCGGTCTGAGGCAAGAAAAAAAGATTCCCTAACGGGGTACTTAGCTTTATTGAAGACTTCGGTCTGAAATTTGATTTGAAAGTCTCAGGAGTCGGCTGACCGGCACTTGCGAACTGCTTATGCTTCGGTCACCGTGCGGCAAGAAAGACTGGAGAAAATGGCGTCGGCTGCCTCTTTTATACCCTTGTCGCACTGACGTCAGGGAAGATGCAACCACAACCGACGCTGGACCAAGACTTTGGAACTCAGGCCGGCTGCGGGACCGCCTGACGGCAAATAACCCAAGTGTGATGACTGCAGCAGTGTAACACGATGAACATCTGAACAGTATAACAAAGTGAATGTAATATTCCCACAATACGAACTGTCCTTAAGAGCTGCAAGAAGTATAACTTTTAAAATGTCACGACATTATAAAATGTCTTTAATTAATATAAAGTGCTTTAAGCAGTTAACATGGTGTGCAACAAAGTACAAACAGTACAAAGTTCTTTCAAGACTTGACTCGTATTATTTTGTTCATTTCTGCAGAGTGCTAACAGCCATTAGCAATACAAAGAGCCAAAACAGGACCCTCTGCTGCTAACTAAAAGCACTGCTATGTTAATTTTCCAGGATCTCTCACATTCAAACCCAGGATGCAATTAGCCTTCAACAGCAGTAAGAGTGAGGCATTACGTGACCATGCCTGAAAGCAAAATACAACTACCCAAAAATAAAATTCCACACATTTCTGAAGCTTCTTTATCAAATCTGTTCATTCAGATGCTATTCGCAAAAAAAAAAAAAAAAAAAAAATAATGCATAGCTTGACTACCAAGGCGGCTGCAAAATGATCAGATTAATATGAACTCTCCAAATGTGATAAAGGAGACGAAGATAAAGGCCAGTAACACAAGTTTTAGTAAATTCAACTCCAGCTATTCTCAATCTCAAATAATCTACCAAGAGGCAATCTCTGGTTGACTTACAAATCCATGTCTGACCCAGCTCTGTTAGAAATGCTGCATCTAAAGAAAATCACAATCCCTCAGCACTACACGCTCCAGAGACATCAACCTTATTACCACAATCCACAGTACATGCTGAAGGGACAAATTCATAACCCAGAGACTGCCAGTGCTCTGGAATAGACTTCCCATACATATCAAGCACAGCACCACACTAGCCCTCTTCGAGAGATCTTGAGGAGTGGATGGGAAATAGAAAGTTCACCCCGGGGATCACTCCAGTAGCTCTACCAGATAGAAGCACTGGGAACTAAACTATGGGCAGCACAATGCCACGGCACTTCTATGGGCTAGGCTTGTAAAGGCCCCAGGGCCATTAGCCTAGTACACGCCTATGAACTACTGGCTAGTAGGTACACTGCCTGGACACCAGCAAAGAAGAAACTTCTAACAGACTTTCTTCCATGCTGTGTAAGAGGAGAAAAAGCACCGAATGGGAAAAATCTTGCAGCTGTTCAGCTAAAAGTAGTTTAAGTTCCAGTTCTGGTGAAAGACATGGCTTCCAGGAAGAAGAAAGGGACAATGAAATGTGCTCTGTTGATTAAAAATAAAAACAAAATGTTGAAGTATATCAACTCAAACAATGCTAGAAAAAAAATGGGAGGAAGCTTTACACAGCTATTCAGATGGACTGAAAACTACAAAAAAAAGTACTCTGTGGTCAAAATGAAAGAAAAAAGAATAAAGTAAAGTAGAGTTAGAAGACAGCATACACTGAAAACCTGAAATTTTCTGATATACCAGGAAAAACTAAGACATTCATTTTATGAAGGCACAAAGAAACTGGACTGGTATTCCACAACGGACTCTTAAATGAAAGGGGCAATTGGTGAACATCCTCCAAAACTGGCCCAGAGAAAGCAGCCAATTCATGTATTAGTAAAGATGCAAATCATACCAGCAGAAAGTGTGGATCCTGACAAAACCATGGCAGAAAAGTGAAATATTAAATTGTACACAGTTTTGTGGAAAATGACTGTTCACTGTACAACCAGGCAGAAGGGAAGCAAATTTATGCAAGCATTCAGGGAATATCAAGATACAGCTATATATAGCAGCTTTAATCCTGTACTCATTTTCAAAAATTGACTGATCCTTCAGAAAAAAAAAAATACCCCGACGTAGAACAGACTAAGTAGTAATACAAACAAAATGTATCCAAAAAAACGTGAGCGAAACAGAAGGGGACACTCAGCTTTATCATCAATCAGATGTGCTCGAGTCAAGAAAAAGCACAGGAATTTACTTAACTGTGAGCACATTTTAATTTAACCAGAGTCTGGGATTGGGAGATGCAGGTAAACAAGAAAATGACCAGCAACACTGAAAATTCGTGAATAAATGAGATTATAAAGCATCAATCACATTTGTGAAATATGGCTTTACAAGCAAAACTGGAAAGTGAACTTTTGTTGACTTACTTGAACTTCTGGGGGACTGAAACACACATACAACAAACTTCAAGTCATTGTTTGGAATGACACTGATGGAAAAAAAACACGGAAAAAGCCCCACAAAAAATAACACCAAAAAAAAAAAAAAAAAAAAAACCCCACCAAAAAACACAAATGTAACTGCAAGTAAATAGAAGTTATGCATTTACCATAACTTGGCATCTGCGAAATCCAATTTCGATACTCCTCATAAATGGGTACTCTGATCCAGACTCGGATATGACCGCCACAAATCTCCAAGCAAGATACAAGTCTCAAGCTCCTCCCTCTCCCCTAATCCCAAACCACAAGAAGCTCCACAGACTGAGTTTGCAAAAAATTCCCTAACTTGGACATGAAAAGCTTTTTATAGTCAATACCTTGGATAAACTGAGCTAAGGCAAGAGGTGGTCCCACAAGTATTATAAGGCCCAGATATACAGAACCTCTAGAAGTGGAAAGACGGAGTGATCATACGAAAAAGGAAACTGGACAACAAAGATGGCAAGTACATAATTTTTTTTAAATTGGAGGTTATCCATATTATTCATCACAAATAGGTCAAAGTTCCCAGAAAGGATACTCCAACCCTACTGTACCACCAGACCACCAAGATCCAGCAACAAAAATCACTTGCAGATCACTAAAGCCCATAACTGCTGGTGAAGCACTATTCTCTTGCACCATAGCCAAATTATGGAACTCCCTCCCACCCACAATTACCTCCATACCATCATGCACCCATTTCAAAACTTTACTAAAAGCGCACCTAAAAACATGCTGGCTATGCCCTTGCAACTCCCACTCTAATATCACCCACCCCATCAGACTATTACCTTTCTTTGCACTCCACTAACTACCTTGATTATAACAAGCTCAGATGCTCATAAGCCTAGTACTTATTATACAGCAGGAAAGTACAGTTTTGTACCTACCATAAATGTAGATGTCCGATAGGCATGCAGCTGCAGTCCTTACAAATGGGCCGTCCTGTCGTCAGGCAGCCCCTCGGTCGGCCGGACTCCAAAGTCCGAGTCCGGCCCCGGCCGGCGCCGCACCCCACCCGACGCCACAGCTGCAGCTCCTCGGGTACAAAGTTATGTTCTAGATTCTATTAAAAACTCTACCAGTACTAGCTTTTCACTTAGAATCCCCCCATTTCATTATCTTTGCCTATATTCTGATATCAATCCTTGATATGGGAGGCCATACTGAGGGCTCAGTGTCTGTTATTCTAAAAGTGTATTAGTTCTGGTTTAAGCACTTGAGCTTCAGGCCAGTTATTTTACATTAAGAAGGTTCGTGGTCTGCATTCTTGTGGGAGGAGAGGCTTGACTCTACCCTTCTGAGCTGGGAATTTCTGGTTAAAGGCTTATATTGCCTGCATATTTGAACTGTTTCTTACTGAAACTGGTACACCTTGTTTGCTGTAGCTTAGACTAGATCCAGGCCTGCTGAATCTACCTTTGTTTGTATGCTTGTTATTTGTTTGCTTGTTAGTTCCCTGAAAGGCTAATTCCACCTAAAACACGGCTTTTCAGCGCTTCTGTGGATCCCTAGTGATATCTGCATTGCTTACTGTACTTATTTCCTTGTTTCACTTGAAAGAAAGTTACTGTTTGTCATTTTTGCATTTAAGTTACCTGTAACACATTGCATTTAAGTTACCTGGCACTTGCTCACTAAGTCAGCACTAAAAAATTAAAAGCACTACACCCTCACAAACTCCCCTTGAGTACCTTGTTCCCCATTGGCCCTTTTTTTCAATTATAAAGGAATTCCCAATACTATTCTAGCATGTCCAAAGGTCAGTTGTCAATCTCCTCTCCGGTCCAGCTGGTGAATCTGGGAATCTTGAGGCAATGTTACAACTGCCTCATGTACACAGACAACCCTCTCCTCCTCCCAACAAATTCCAACACATGTGAGAGATGCAACCATATAGCCAAACTGGAGGCTAAGCTCTCTCAACTCAGTACTGGCATAACCAGTCAGGAGGAGAAGGAAACCACACTCACTACAATTCCAATCTCACATAGACCTACCACGACAGTAAACCAAACACATAAACACACAAAAACATACTAGGAGGCTCTAAATAAAAGTCTGCCTAAGTAGCAGAGACCTCCAAAGCAGACACCCAAGCAACCGCTACCCCAAAACAAAACACGTGCAACACATAGCTCACAAAGTCAGTGTGCCGAACAGTCACAGCCCTTAAGGCTAAACAACACACCTGATACACATGTAATAGGTGACTCTATCATCAGGCACACTGACGTCCCGCTCACCAGGCTGAACAAGGAGAAGGTCACGGTGAGCTGCCTGTCAGGCGCTAGGATGCGCCACATAACACACGCACTCAGGTCACTCCAAGGCAAGTACAAATATGACTCAGTCATTGTCCATGCTGGTGTGAATGACCTGAGACGTACCTCCCTGGACTACATGAAAAGAGACATAGAGGAGCTCTCTGAGTATGTAGCCCAGGCCAGTATGACCCTGACCTTGAGTAGCATCTTACCCTCACCAAGAATGATGCCACAATATGAAGACAAGATGATCAATTTCAACAAGTGGCTTAAGTATTGGTGTCATTCAAAGGGGATCCAATGCCTGTCAGCCTGGGATGACGTGCTCGACAAGCCACGATGCTTTGCTAGGGACGGCTTGCACCTGTCACCCCTGGGCTTTCGGATATTGGCAAAGGCTCTTGCTACCCCCATAGTGCCTTTTTTAGGCAAGGCTCAAAAGACAAACCCACCTCCATAGATATCACAAGGGATAAGAAACTAAGAGTAATGCTACTCAACGCCAGAAGTCTAAACCTCAAGATGCACCCACTCAAAACTCTCCTTAGCATGGAGAACATCGATATCTGTGCAGTAACAGAAACCTGGTTCAAGGCTCCCAAGAGCACCCCAGCACTACCAGGTTATACCTCATACCATGCTTTTCGGCCCCAAAACTTGGACCGAACCACAAAAGGAGAGGGAGTATCAATATTTGTCAAAGATACCCACACCTCCAGGTTGGTGGCACAGCACGAAGCATCAGAGACTATCCATGTGCAATTAACAGTGGGTAAAACTGCCTTCCAGTTTATAGCCTGCTACAGACCACCCTCCCAAACCCAGGAACCCCACTCGGCCTTCCTGAGAACACTAGAAAATATGAAGGTCTCTCCAAACACCATTGTATTGGGTGACTTCAACTAACCAAACATAGACTGGGAGCATTACTCTAGCTCCAACACCCTAGCCCAAAGGTTCCTAGAATTTATAAACTCAAATGCTATGAAACAACTTGTTACCACTCCCACAAGAGGGGAAAACATACTGGACCTGGTCATCACCAACATGGGGACTCTATGCTCCAGACCAGAAGTGTATCCCTCATTGGTAAGATCAGACCATAAACTAATCTCACTGGATATTCACATCCTGACCCCACCCCCTGCCCAGAAAACCACAGTGAAAAACTTCTCTAAAGCAAATTTCACACTCCTTAAAACTGAGGTGGAATCCTTCAAATCCCCCGGGCCTATGGAGAATACGGCCCAGACCACAAAATCCTTTATAAATGCATTCTATGAACACCTTCAAGAATGCATGGATCATGCAATCCCAAATAAAACCAAGACCCAATCCTCCAAAGGCAGACGTCCTGTCTAGTGGACCCCAGCCATAAACAAACTATACAATAGAAAGAGGAAGCTACTACATGATAGAGCAAAATCCCAAAAAGGGAAGGCATCTCTGATCAGTATTAGCAAAAAACTACGGGCACTCATAAAATCGTCTAAGGCCAGCTTCGAGAGAAAAATTGCACAGGACACTAAGGATAATCACAAGGCTTTCTTTAGTTATGTTAGGAACCTGGGTGGGAATTCCCAGATATGCTCAGAATTAGTCCAAAATGACAAAAAAAATACACCGAACCCACAGACATTGCCAACATCCTAGCTGACAGGTTCAGCGCAAACTCCCCCCCCCCACCAAAAGGGTGAATATCTATCCCAGCAGAGTGCTGCCCCCCCTGACATCTCAGATGCTCAGGTAAGAGCCGCCCTCTCCAAAGCAAAAAACACAGCATCAATGGGACCAGACGGTGTCTCGGGCTGCGTCCTACATGAACTCCAAGAAGAGCTAAACCCAAACATAAAACTACTGTTCAGTCTCAGCCTTACTACAGGATATGTACCCAAAGAGTGGCATACAGCAACAGTGGTCCCTCTCCACAAAGGTGGTGCCTCAATGGATCCTGAAAACTATTGCCCCATCAGCCTGACTAGCTTGGTCTGCAAAGCTATGGAAAGGATCATCATGGACCTCATAAATATAGATATTGAGAACCTACAGACACTGGATCCTACCCAGTTCAGCTTTGTTAAGGGCAGATCCTGCCTCTTAAACCTGGTCGAGTTCTTTGAAACAGTCACCAAGGCCATTGACGAGGGGAAGGTGGTCCACACAGCCTACCTGGACCTCGCAAAAG
Organism: Protopterus annectens; assembly: GCF_019279795.1. Taxonomy (NCBI): domain Eukaryota; kingdom Metazoa; phylum Chordata; order Ceratodontiformes; family Protopteridae; genus Protopterus; species Protopterus annectens. The sequence goes on along the minus strand of NC_056747.1, from coordinate 480,321,286 downwards.
CCTTCGATACAATACCCCACTTGGGCATTATAGATAAGCTCACCAGCTTAAATATAAACCCCTATGTCACTAGATGGGTTGCAAACTGGCTCAAGGAGAGAACCCACATGGTTAGAATTGCTGGAGCCATGTCAGACTCCAAACCAGTTACAAGTGGCATCCCACAAGGCTCAGTCATGGGACCTCTCTTGTTCAGTATATATTTCTCGGAGGTACAGGCAAACATGGAAGGACTGTGGCTGACCAGGTTCGCAGATGACTGCAAACTGGGCACCATAATCGACTCTCCAGCCAACACAAGCATCCTCCAAAAGGGTCTCATAGAAACAGACAACTAGTGCCAGAGCCATGGCCTCAAGCTACACGCCAAAAAGTGTAAAGTCATCCCCTTTGGAAAAAACAAAGTGCCCACAAATTACCACATTAAGTAATCCATTAAGTACAGAAGAAGTAATTAAGGACCCGGAGACCCAAGTTGATAGCAATCTCTCATTTGACAACCACGTGGCCAAAGTGGTTAGAAAAACATTTTATATAGCCCACTTAATCATGAAGGGATTCACTTCTAGATCAGGGGAGGTCATCGTGCCTCTTTACTCATCCCTCATCAGACCCATAATTGAGTACAATGCCTCTTTTGGGATGTACCTTACCAGACACCTGCAGTAACTGGAAAGACCCCAAAAGTACCTCACCAAGAGGATCAAAGGGCTCAAACAGATGCCATATGCTGCCCGGTTAATGAAACTCCAGCTCTACTCAGTGGCATACCGCCTGCTCAGAGGCAATCTGTGCCTGACATATAAAGCCATGTCCAACCCGGAATTAATGGACATGCTGCACCTCAGAAAATCCAAATCCCATCGAACTACGCGCTTGAGAGACTTGAACCTCAGCACTGAAATGAATAGGACATGCTGGAGGGACAGATTCATAACCCAGAGGCACCCCTCACTCTGGAATAAAATCCCAGTCCAGGTTAGGCAGAGTCCCTCATTGACTCTCTTCAAGAGGAATCTTGATGAGTGGATGGGAGATCGTAGGTTTACTCCGGGTATCACTTCTGTGTCACTGTTAGACAGAGGCACAGTATACTAACCTCGAAAAAGGGCATAGCAAAATTCATTTAAAATGGGTGGCCAAAGCCAAACACACTCTGGCTAGGCTTATAAATGCCCTAGGGCAGATAGCCTAGTATGAACCTATGAACCTATGAACCTATTTCTAGCCTGCAGTCTAGATAAATTCTTGGCCTCTTCCCTTTCTATTATGCAAAATCCCTTCCAAGCACATTTTCACATGAGACTGCATCGAAAGAGAAGGATCCATGGGCAGGCACACTGAAATGACAGATAAATGAACCTTGATAGAGAAATAAGAAAGACCATAGGATATCAAATCGCACAAATATTGTAGAACCAGAGAACAACTAGCCCTGAATGAGTGTTGGTTATGTTGTTGACAACAACTAGAAAAACTTTTCCATTTGCTAATATATGATTTTTTAGAAGCAGGTTTTCTTGCCCCAATTAGTACCTGTCATACTTCCTGAGTAAACAGGTGGGTGCCAAAATTTAATTAAAACTCTATCATCCAGACAGTCAATTGAAGTAGACTGATATGGTGTTCTCAACACCCCTGTTCTTGTGTGAGAAGATCCAGTCTGTGAGGAAGCTTGAGACAACTACCCTTGGCCAGAACACAGAAACATGGTTTCCTGGGCCACAGTGATCTTGTGTGTGTGTGTGTGGGGGGGGGGGGGTCCTTCTGAATCTTAAGAAGTACATCGGGTAATAGTGGAAAGGGTAAAAAAAAACAAAGGAACATGCCTGTTCAAGGAGAAGAAAAGACACCTGTCTTCTAGGCCTTCTTGCATGGAGGTTTAGAGCAGAATCTTGCCAGTTGATTGTTCAGAGAGGAGGCAAAGAGTTCTAATTGAGGAACTCCTCACTGATGGATTGGGTCTATATTAGATCAACAGACAAATAAATGTTTGAATCTGTAAAGGTTGATCTTTACAGATTGACCATTTAAATGTTCGAAAATCTTTAAAAATAAAAAAAAAACGAAGTGACAAAAACAAAAAACAAAGGGTGTAAGCAGGGGGGCAAGTCCCCCTGCACCTCCCACCCCCTACTTAAATATAACAACTCCAAGATCGTGCTACAGTGTAGAGAAGGGGAAATTTCTCATTTCCGCACTGTAGTAAACTGATGTGCAATCTCAGAGTTGGTATATATAAGTAGCAGGGGGTGTGGGGGTGCATGGGGGCTTGCCCCCCTGCTAAAACCATTTTCTGTTACTTTTTTTTGTTTAATTGTTTTTTATAGACCCGATGGATTAAATCTTGGAAGATCCCCTGGTATGGTTTCCATTCATGACGCTCAGCCCTGGTCCTGCTCAGCTTGTCTGCCACACAGTTTTGCTTTGATTGAATGTAAGATGCCTTTAGAGTGAGACTGTGCTGTGGAGCTATACCACAAGCTAACATGGCTAGTCTACAAAGGGGGTTTGAGCTGGTTCCCCCTTGCTTGTTGATGTAATACATGGCTGTGGTATTGTCTGTAGCAACTTGAAAAGGTCCTGGGGACCAAAGATGATTTAAGGAGTTGAGTGGCTTTATCAGGGCAATCCTCTCCTTGATATTTATGTGCTTGCATTTGTCCTTGTGGTCCCACAACCCCGCACTTTGATCTTCTCCTGAAACAGTTCTCCCAAGCAAAAGTCCAATGCATGTGTGGTTACTGATTGCTCTGGAGCAGGGAGGGAGAAAGGAAGACCTGGACTAAAGGATATCTGTTATCTCCACCAAAAGATTTCTTTGCTGATAAACCCAAGCACTGAGACTTGAAAAGATAAAGAGGGTTGACGCTGGGACCAAAGAGATTTTAGATACTACTGTATTTTTTTCATGTGGAATCAGCAAGGGGTATCAAAACAATCATAGATACCATGCAACCCAAAATCCTGAGGTATTCCATCACAGGGAATGAAGACTGAATGTAAAACCTTAGAAACGAATCCTGAAAAAGATCTATTTTTTCCTGTGGAAGAAAAGCTATTTGAACTGAGATGTCTAGTTGACATCAGAGGAACAGAATACTGTGGGAAACAGTCAAGAAAGACTTTTGAAAGTTTTCTTGGAATCCCAACTTGTGTAAGAGATCTCTCATCCCAGAGGGATTCCTAATACTTGAGCAAAGACTCTGCAAAGATAATCAAGTTGTCTAAATATGGAAAAATGTGAACATCCTCTGGTCTGCAACAAGCTATAACTGGATCTAGACACTTTGTGAGCAGCTTTGTTGCAGTGGATTGTCCAAAGGGAAAGGCAAAAATGATCATGTTATCCAGACAAACAAAACCTTAAGAATTATCTAAAGTCTGGATGAAGAGGGATATAATGATAACTAGGAACCTCACTAAAAAGGCAACACAGCAGAAGAAAACAAAATGGAATAAACCAGTACTGCAAAATGCAGCTCAGTCTAACCAGTTGAATGAAGATAAAACCATTTATTGAAAGTGCTTTCATATATATATATATATATATATATATATATATATATATATATATATATGTATGTATATATATATATATATATATATATATATATATATATATAATCTCCAAACTTCCTCAGACAAAAATATTTAAAAAACACACTCAATTTATACATGACATTATGTCATGCCGTGTATATGTTCCACTATTGTCCAGTAACATCACTGTGTCTATGTCTGATAGAGGTATGGTCTCTGATCACAACTAGTATTTTATTGCAAATGTCAGCAAATCTGGAGATGGTAATGAATGAGGGGAAATGGTTAGTAACAGTCCGCTGAATGTCAACAAGTCCAAGAGTGTGGTTTGTCCTTTTGTTACCACCTATAGTAGTAAGAGCTATATCACTTCTGACATACTAAATAAAAATTGGAACATCATTAAAAATTATGTTAATATGGTGGACTTATCGGGGCAATGACATAAGATTGTATATACGAGGGGTCCCAACATGAAACACTTTTTGGAAAGACAGAAACAGCTCAGTGAAACTAGTAAAATTACCCCATGTGGTATGTGTAATCAGTGTTGTCATGTATTTTCTGGTTCAGAAATTAACGTAGGTAACAAGATAATTCTCATAAGGGGAAGGTACAGCTGCCACACACAGGCTGTGGTTTACATTGCATTTTGCTTGCAGTGTCCTGCTTTCTATGTGGGTAAAACCCAGTGCAAACTAGCTCAAAAAATTTATGAGAATTTGTATGAGGTTTCAACCAAGAAAGAATCCAATGCACTATTTAGACATATTAAGATATTTTCAGATCATGTTTTTAAATTTGTAGTGGTGCATCAGGCTAAAAGGGATTCTGGGGGGGGGGGGGGGTCCCTGGAAAGTGTTTTTAGAGCAAAAGGAAACCTGCTGGCAAGTGTTTTTAAATGCAAGCTTCCCCCTGGTTTAAATTATGCAATTTCCATTTCCAGTTTACTGAAGTTAAAGGTTTATGACAGGTAATATTCCTATCATTTTAGGTAAAGGTTGCAACAGCAGGGAGATATATATGCATGTATATACATATTTTTCCAGCATACATATGGTTAAAATGCTTAGTGCATTATTCTAGTGTTTCATTGGTCTAAAAGTTTTGAATTTGCTGATGTCGTGTATAAATTGAGTATGTTTTTTAAAATATTTTTGTCTGTGGAAGCCAGGAGATTGTTCTAAATGAAAGCGTTTACAATAAATTATTTTATCTCGATTCAACTGGTTTGTGAGCTGCATTTTCCAGTACTGGTTTATTCCATTTTGCTTTCTTCTGCTGTGCTGCCTTTTTAGTGAGTTTCCTGGTTTGTTGCTGTTTGTTTTACACAGTTCACGGCTTCTGGCATTGCAGAGGAGAACAATGGAGGGATTTCCCAGGCTGAATTTTGTCAAATGAGAGACTTGGTAAATCATTTGACTTTTTTGGTTCCAAAACCTAGTGCACAGTCGGCTAATGTGGATGTGTGTATTCCGTTTCTCAATACACCTGTTTTATTGAGAAATCATGAAAGGAATTCTGCTATTACTTCTACAAATGAACTGTTTCCACCAGGGCAGCCCTGTTACAGCCTCTACAAATGGGTCATTACCACCTGGGCAGCCTGAGAGTGGATTACTGTGACTGGCCACAAATATGTATGAAGAGAGGCAAGTTGCTTTTTCTCTGGATACTTGGCTTCATGGGGGTGTACCAGCTGCCAGTTTAGTGGAAGGTAATAGCACAGTTTTAGACACACATTTACAGGACTTTAAAAATAATCTTACCATTTATCGTAAATTGCAGCAGGAAAATATTTATTTTAAAGAATATCTAAAACTACAACAGGTGCCAAAAGGTCTTCGGACCTAGAAATTCCCTACTGGTCTGATTCCACATTCCCTTTTACATCAGGAATAATTTATTGGTCATGTTTGACCATCATGGATGTGAACTTATGGAACTGTTAGTTAAACACAACAGTTCCACCATGTAAAACCTATATTCTAAGATCAAAGAATTGGATAAAAAAAAACTAGCAATGACTTCTTTGGGACTTCAAAATTTAAATATGAAGGTATTTTCAAAGATATTGACAACTTGTGTAATTCCATAGTCCATCTTAAAAATAACAAATTAGAAAGGGACCATTTAGCTTACAGTCAGGGTAAGGCTTACCCTGTACCATCAAATGGGAACAATGGTACAGCGATGTAAGGAATGGTTCTGAAGAAAACACAGACATTCCAAAAGGACATCAAGCTGAGGAGGATGAGGCCCCTTTAGATGTGCCAGTAATAGGATGCTCAGAACACATTCAGAATCAAAGGTACGAGAATCAGCCATATCCACAGGAGAATTGCAGACAATGGCAGAACCAGAGGAACACAATGAACAGTTACAGAGCTCAGAGATGACTTTAAATAAAACATTTTCTATAATTTATAATGCTGCATGGGACTTTAAAAGTTATAATTATAGCTCTGTAGAGTTGACTTCATTTCATGCTGATTTTTTTAGTAAAGGACATACTTTTGTCCTTAGTAAACAAGTGGACATAGTACAGCTGTTGTGTGATCTTAAAATGTATGTTCACAATTTAAATTTGTGTGTCATATATAGAGGGAGGGGCTAACAATGTACCAGTGCTCAATTGTGTTATACATATTCCTAGTACTTTTAAGCCTGACATGAATAGTGTTTTAAAAATGTTTGAGAAAGCATGTGAAACTGATTTTAGATATTATCTGGAACCCAGTAAGTGGCAAGACAATATGTCCACTGAAGAGAGATTCTTAATAAATTATTTAAAAACTCATTGTGATTTGAGATGCATGCAACCAGATAAAGGGGGAGGCTTGATAACGCACCAGGATGATTATGTACAAAGAATGTTCCAGCCTTTGTATGCTGAAACTTATAGGGAAGTTTCCCTCAATGAAGTGCATGTAGCATATCAAAGAATTGATTGGGAATTGCTTGATATGTTAACACAAGATCAGATTTCTGTTACTGAATACAACTATATGTCCACAGAGAGTCCTAGGATCCCTCGCATTTTTGGTGTACCAAAAATTCATAAGGACCTCAATGACCCCCCACCCCCATCCTTACGACCAATAGTGGACTCAGGATGGTCCAAGACTAGTTATACTGCCTGTTTCTTGGACAAACATTTGAAGCCTCATGTGTTAAAAATCCCTTATACTTGTCGGAATTCCTGGCATTTCCTCACTCTTTGTAATGAGACTTTACCTTTCCAACATGGGTTGTTTATAACGATTGATGTGAAAGATTTATTTAGTTGTAGTCCACATGGAACAGGCATGGAATGGTTTTCCTTATATTTATTTGAGGAATTTAGTCTTAGCCAAGAAAAAATAAATACATATTGTCAATTGATGGAGATAGTACTAAGTCATAACTATATGTATTTTGATGGACACATGTTTAAGCAACTCAAAGGTGTGGCAATGGGGTCTGCTTGTGGCCCGTTTTTGCCAACATTGTCATGGCCTGGTGTGAGTGATGCTATTTATTATCCTAGCCCTTATTTTCAGCACATTTCTTCGTATGTCCAATATTTGGATGATCTGTTTATAGCATGGAAGGGACCCATGGCCATTGTGGCTGAATTTATTGAGTATATCAATCAGACAACTGAATTCTTAAAATTTACCCATAATATCAGTCCAGACCAGATAGCTTATCTAGATGTGTTAATTTCCAAGAATGAGACCAGAACAGGACTAAGGTCTACCATACATAGAAAGACTACCTTTTCCAACAACTACTTGCATTTTTCTAGCAGTCACCCCCTTACATGTTAAGCAGGGTGTAGTTATGGGACAGATGGTGTGGGCAGCATGCATGGTATCTGAACACAGTGATTTTGTGAATGAGTGTGCTTATAGGTTCATAGGTAGGTACTAGGTTATTGGCCCTAGGGCCTATACAAGCCTAGCCAAAAAGGTACCCTGGCTTTCGCCACCCGAGAAAATTATTTTCCTGTGCACCTATTGAGCAGACCCACAGAGGTGATCCCCAGGGTGAATTTCATATTTCCCATCCAATCATCAAGATTTTTCTTGAAGAGTGCTAATGAGGAGCTTTGTTTTCATATAGCTAGGTAGTTTGTTCCAGAGTATGGGTAGTCTCTGGGACAGGAATCTATCTCTCCACCATGTTCTGTTTATTGTGGAGACAAGGTTTACGTCCCTACAGCATGTAGCTCAGAGGGATTGGGATTTCTTTAAGGGGAGCATGTCCAACAGCTCTGGGTTTCACATGGCTTTGTATGTTAGGCAGAAATCACCTCTGAATAGGCGATATGCAATGGAGTAAAGCTGAAGTTTTTTGAGATGGTCTGCGTAGGGCATCTGTTTGAGGCCGGTAATCCTCTTTGTGAGGTATTTCTGCAGCCTTTCCAGTTGTTGTAGATATCTTGTGAGGTACATACCAAAAGGGGCATTGTACTCTATAATGGGTCTAATGAGTGATGAGTAGAGGGGAACAATGACCTCTTTTTTCCTGGATGAGAAACCTTTTATGATGAGGTGTGCCATGTAGAAGGATTTCCTGACTATTGTGGCAATGTGATTATCAAAGGAGAGACTACTGTCCACCTGTGTCCTAAGGTCTCTTATCACACTTTTGGTGTTAAGTAGACTACCACATATGTGGTAGCTCATGGGTACCAAGTTTTTACAAAAGGGGATGACAATGCACCTTTTGGCATTGAGCTTGAGGTCATGGCTTTGACACCAGGCATCTGTCTCAGTGAGGCCTTTTTGTAGCATGTCCACATAATTAGGAGTTTCAATTATTGCTCCTAGTTTGCAGTCATCTGCGAACTTTGTTAGCCAAAGACCTTCTGTGTTAGCCTGTACTTCAGAAAAGTAGATACCAAATAAGAGAGGACCCAGGACTGAACCACTTGTCACTGGTCTGAAGATGGATTTGAAATCTGCTACTTTCACAGTGTGGGTTATGTCAGTGAGCTAGTTGGCAACCCATCTTGTGACATAGGGATTTATTCCTAGTTTAGTGAGTTTATCTATAATTCTAGAGTGGGGGATGATGTCAAATCTAAACCTAGATAGGTTGTGTGAGCCATCTTACCCTCATCTACAGCTTTGGTGACTGCTTTAAATAAGTCAATCAGGTTTAGGAGACATGATCTGCCTTTTACAAAACCAAACTGGGTGGGGTCATTTTGTTATATTGCCAACCTGTTTTTGAATAGGGGGTACCCCCACCATCTTGTCTCCAGAGTGCAAGAGGAAGTTATCAATAAACGGGAGAGTGGTGTATATGTTCCATTATTGTCCAGTAACATCACTGTGCCTATGTCTGATACAGGTGTGGTCTCTGATCACAACCAGTATTTTATTGCAAATATCAGCAAATCTGGAGATGGTAACGAATGAGTGGAAATGGCTAGTAACAGTCTGCTGAATGTCAACAATTCCAAGAGTGTACTTTGTCCTTTTGTTACCACCTATAGTAGTAACAGCTATATAATTTCTGACATACTAAATAAAAATTGGAAAATCATTAAAAATGATGTTGATGTGGTGGACCTATTGGGGCAATGACCTAATATTATATCTAGGAGGGGTCCCAACATAAAAAAACTTCTTGGAAAGAGAGAAACAGCTCAGTGAAAGTGGTAAAATGACCTCATGTGGTATATGTAATCAGTGCTGTCACATATTTTCTGGTTCACAAATTAAAATAGCTAACAAGACAATTCTTATAAGGGGAAGGAACAGCTGTAGCACACAGGCTGTGGTTTACATTGCACTTTGCTTACAGTGTCCTGCTTTCTATGTGGTTAAAACCCAGCACAAACTAGCTCAAAAAATTTATGAGAATTTTTATGAGGTTTCAACCAAGAAAGAATCCAATGCACTCTTTAGACATCTTAAGATATTTTCAGATCGTGTTTTTAAATTTGTAGTGGTGCATCAGGTTAAAAGGGATTCTGGGGGGGGGGGGGCTCTGGAATGTATTTTTAGAAAAAAGGAAACCTGGTTGCAAGTGTTTTTAAATACAAGCTTTCCCCCTAGTTTGAATGATGCAATCTCCATTTCCAGTTGACTAAAGTTAAAGGTTTATGATAGGTAATATCCCTGTCAGTTTAGGTAAAGGTGGTAACAGCAGATAGAGATATATATGCGTGTATATACATATACATATTTTTTCCAGCATAAAAATTGTTAAAATGCTTAGGGCATTATTCTAGTGTTTCATTGGTCAAAAAGTTTTGAATTTGCTGATGTCATGTATAAATTGTGATTATTTTTGTCTGAGGAAGTCTGAAGATTGTTCTAAACGAAAACGTTTACAATAAATGGTTTTATCTTGATTCAACTGGTTTGACTGAGCTGCAGTTTCCAGTACTGGTTTATTCCATTTTGTTTTCTTCTGCTGTGCTGCCTTTTTAGTGAGTTTCCTAGTTTGTTGGTGTTTGTTTTATATAATGATAACTACCTTTTAAGTCTAATGCTGCCAGGAAACTTGAAAGAGAAAAGCAGGTGAGAGGTTGTGAAATGACATCAGATCATTCTGAATTTGGGAACTCTCAAACAGTTTTAAGAAAGATCCAGAACTGGTTTCCAAGCTTTTTCTTTTTTTTTTTTTTTGCACAAAAAATTCTGTCATTAAGACCTGGAGGGGAATTAAATACATAATATACAAATATTGGAAGGTTTTTGACAATGATATTGGGGTCTTGGATAAGATAGACAATAGACCCACTATAGTTTATAAAAAGAGTACATCAATTAAAGGACTACTTGAAAAAGACAAAGCTAATCTTACTAGAGGTGGCACGTACAAATGTGGTAGATGTCCCCAGTGCCCTTTTATGATGGATACGGATAAATTTAGACTTAAGAATTTTGGATCCATCACTAATAAAAAGAAAATGTTTTGTTATTCTAAGGGGGTTGTTTACATTGTGGTGTGTAAAAACTGCCAAGGTTATTATGTGGGGAAAACAAAAAATGCTTTTAGACTTAGAGTCTACCAATATTTATATGACATCAAGCAGAAAAATATGAAGAATGCTTATTCAGGCATATTAATGACCAAAGTAATCACAGTTTCAGTTTTTCCATTCTTGAACAAGTTGATTTAGGACAAAAGGGTGGACCTGTTGAGGAATATTTGGAGTTCATTGAGTTAAAGTGGCAGATCAGACTGAATGCATACTCCCCTCCAGGTCTTAATGACAGAATTTCTATAACATCACTTCTGAAACTCAAACAGTTATTCATGTTATGAATTATTTATACTGTCATTAGTATTTTTGCCCCACAATATTTTTTATATGTGGCATTATTGATTTAGCATTTGGTTAGCTGACATTTCGTGTCTATGCAAACAGTGGGAGAATTTGCTATCACTTTGCACTTCCTGTGATGTTTCTTAATTGAAAGGAAATGATGTGGGTTAATAGTTTACTAATTGGTTATATGTGTATTTAAGGAGTCATCAGCCAGCAATTTATTGTTCTGAAGAAGTCTGAATATTGACGAAAGCGCTAAACTTTTTCTTTTATCTATTTTTATATTGAGATTTTACGTGTATGTGTACTTTGGTTGTACTTCGTTTTGACTACTGGATTTAGTAAAGGATTTCTTATCATCCAGGCTCCGTCTCATTGGATACCACCCTGCTTCTGCTGTTTACTTTTAGGGAAAGCCAAGCTAGCATGGCAGCTTCGGTTGAATGCATAGTTTTGGCCAGGTTTGAATTAAAACCAGTCTATCAAAAGTCTTTTAAAATTAAAAGCATTAAAAGATAATAATAATTGCATTTCTTAGAAGCAGGTAAGCATTTTTAAATAATGACATATAAGTTTCATTTTGATGACATTTTAGATGTTTTGTTTAGAATGGGGTGATTTTTAATTTAGAGGTGTGTCTAGTTTCAGAAGCCTCTATTGGCTCTCTTGGGGGTGTGTCATTTTTGATGGAATTGATTGGAAGATAGGTATGTTTTATATTGAGATGAATGGATTGTCTTATATATCTGATGAAATTCCTTACTAATTTATTTCAGGAACGAAAGCCCTTATATTTTAATACTTGCAATGTGTATTTTTAGCTTGTTTCTATTGTGGTTTTCACAATAAATCATTGTCTTTTCCTGTGAAGGCATTTCTGCTCTTTGGATTTTTTTGGATTATTGTATTGGTTTGCAATTCATGGCATGAAGCAATCTGTTGCCAAACAGAAAAATGGAGATTGAGATTTTCTGGAAGAAAAAATGGGCTCTCGTAGGAGAGGGTCACATAGTCTGTTGGTTTTGGGAGGTTTGAGAATTATGTTTGGGAACCCCCCTTGCTATTTAATCTTAAAAATGTTTATCTGTATTTTGTTGAGACTATTTATTCTATTTTTGCCAAAATGGATGAGGAGAGAGAAAATCCTTTAGGGCATTTGGAAAGGAGAGCTCTGCAGCAGAGAGGTCAAACACAATCTCAATTAAAGGGAGAATTTAAAATCTAATTTTTAACATATGTGAAGTTCTAAGAATGCAGCCATGCAGACCTTCTCAAAACACTACTAGTGGCCATAGTCCTGGAAGAAGTATCAACAGTCATACACACACTAAACAACGAGTAATGGCCTGTGTAATAAAATAAATTAAGTTATTTAAAGCAAATTTTTAAAACTGCAGGGAAAAAATTCCTCAAACTTTCACAGTTTGTCAAAATAAACTAATATATGAGCTTGAAAAATGAAAATTCTGAAAATCAAAGATATAGAGGTATACACTTTTCCCCATACCTATCGATTATTCTCCCATCCTTATCAGAAACTGAAGGGTTGGAATTAAATAAGTACTTAGCAGCAGTGGGATCAACTAAAGTTATAGCTTCTGAGTTAGGTTTGGGAATAGTGTCTAACCATTTAAAAGACTGATGAACTTTAAACATCCTGCCTGCCTTTTTAAGGGCAGCTTGCTGGCTATCAGGCAAATTGCAGGCAGTAACACACATCATCTAAAGAAGACAGAACAGGAGGAATGAATGTATGTTCTGGAAAATCCTTCTGTAACGCTGATATTTTCTGAAGGACTGAGAAACTGCAGTGCTCACCCACTAAAAATATTGGCACATTCTAGCAATAGTTTCAGAGAAAGAGAACCCCCTCCCCCCCAGGAAGAATCAGAAACTAAGCTCTCATCTGAGATTGAATCAGATATTTGAGGAAAAAACATGAATCCATCTCTGCATCTTCTTGTTCAGATTCAGAATCTACCAGAAACTACTTTCTAAAAAGGCTCAATAGCCTGAATTAAACCCTGAGCTCAATCCTTTAAACTCCTCAAACAAATTTGAAGAGGAGTAGATACATGCTTTTTTTTTTTTTTTTTTTGGACAGGTAAAATGGGGCCAACTGTGTTACTAATGGCAGCAGCAGCTTCTGCAGTAATAAGTACAACATTCTGACACACCAGGGGAACCTTCACTGTTCCCATGCCCAGTACCAAAAAGAGTGGCTCTCCCTTGTCCACTGAGGGGACCCAAACAGCTGCAGAGGATGTGGCTAACCTGCAGCTCCTAGCGCCTACACCAGCAGGATCCAGGTTAAAAGATGAGTGGTCTGAGGTACAAAAATCGACACAGTGGAGTCACCCACCTGCAGCTGAGGCAAACTGCTAGACTCCTGTGGTGGCAAAGGCCATTTGCTTTACTTTTTCTTTTTGTGGCTGGAAGAAGGATTGACTATAGGACTGATAGTTTTTTCCACAGTCAAGATGAAAATGAGCTTATTTCATGAGGAAGACAAGCAGCAATTACTGGCAGACATTACCAGACCATAAAAGTTACTCCTTTGACAGAAATACACAGTAAAAAGCATGTTAGAACACTATGCCAGCCCCAAAACAGTAAAATAAACACAATTTATGTACAGAAAAAGAAGTTATGTCTTACCATAACGTTCCATCTGTATTGTTGATACTCGTTCAGTCATTACGCATGGGTATCGGTTCAGAGTTCGGAACTGAGCCGGCCATTTTCCAAGCTTGCGTCAGCTTCAAACTCTCGAGCTAAACTCTTACACACAATTCCCCTCTCCTTGTTATCTCAGATTGAGTTTGCAAGTTAAAGAAGGTAGAGGCTACCTCTGGTCAAATAACCTAGGAGAACTGGATGGTGAGATCAACAAGAAACCACAGGAGGGGAAAGGAGGGAGGGTCGTAATGACTGAACGAGGATCAACAATACAGATGGAATGTTATGGTAAGACATAACTTCTTTATCTGATATTGTTAATCCTCGTTCATTCCTTACGCATGGGACAGAGTCCCCTGCTATCTCTATTCCTGGGAGGCTCTCATGGAAGGACATCCCTGAGCATCATAGAACCGAAAGATGCTCTTCCCCTGGAGGCCAAATCCAATTTGTAATGATTGATGAAAGTATGAGACGTAGCCCAAGTTGCAGCTGCACAGATGTCATGTAAAGAAGCTGTGGCATGGAAGGCAGCAGAAGTTGCCACCGACCTTGTTGAATCAGCTTTCATGGTAGTAGGCAACGAGATATTACGTTGTGTGAATAAAGGTCACACAGTCCTTCAACCATCTAGCTAATGTGACCTTAGCAACAGCAGATCCTAATCTAGGTCCAGAAAAGGCCAAAAATAGCTGATCAGATTTACGAAAGGGTTTAGACCTGTTTAAGTAAAAATGGATTTGCCTGTGTATATCTAGGGTATGTAGGCAATACTCTCCTCTGTTTGAATGGTTGGGAAAGAAAACTGGCAATTCAATGGCTTGATTAATGGACATTTCAGAGATCACTTTAGGCAGAAATGACGGATTAGTTCTCAGAGACACTCTGTCTCTATGAAAAATCAAGTATGGAGTCTTGATACATAAAGCTTGAAGTTCAGAAATACGTCTGGCAGAAGTAATAGCGACCAAAAACAAGGGTTTCCATAGCAAATACTTGAGGTCACAAGAAGAGACTGGTTCAAAAGGTGCCATTGTCAGAGCTTGTAGAGCTAATGATAAATCCCATGGTTGAATAGGTTCTCTAAAAGGTGGCTTCAGATGATTCAAACCTTTTATGAAGGTCTTGCACAATTTATGGGACATAAGAGAGGGATCTTGCACACCCTCATGAAAATTAGAAATTGCAGCCAAATTAACTCTAATGGTAGAAGCTGATAGACTCGATTGAAACAGGTCGGCCAGATAGTCTAGTATTATCGACACTGGTGCTGAAAAGCGGTCTACTTGTTTATCTTTCAGCCAACAAGTAAATCTTCTCCACTTGCTCAGATAAGTAATTCTAGTGGAAGACTTATGAGAAGCAATGAGAATATCACGTACTGGTAAAGAAAGATCATCTTGGCAATCAAGGGAACTGGAGTAGCCAAGCCATTAGCTTCAGGCTGTTCAGGTTGGGATGAATCAGGTTCTGTGGGTGTGAGATCAACTCCGGGGTTGGATGGAGAATCCATGGTCAATTTAGTAGGTGAGATCAAAGGAAGGGGAACCATATCTGTCATGGAAAATATGGTGCTATGAGGATCACCTTGCTCTTCAGCTGCTGGGCTTTCTTCAGAAACTGGGGAATGAGAGGAAATGGTGGAAAAGCATAGAGACCTGAGGGCCAGTCGTGGATTAGATCTTCCATGGGTGACTGTCCTGGAGGGGGAATCAGGGCGAAGTAGTTGCTGCATTTGTAGTTGGCCGGGGATGCAAAGAGGTCACAGCAAGGATGGCCCCAGTGGGGGAAGATCTCCCCCACTATCAAGGGATTTAGGGACCACTCATGAGGTTGTAGAATGCACCTGCTGAGTCTGTCTGCTATCACGTTGGAACTCCCGGGAATGTGCATTGCTAGAAGAAAACGGTTGGCAGCCATCGCCCATTGCCATATCCTCATGGGGTCTCGACAAAGGGGGTAAGATTTGGTTCAACCTTGCTTGATGATGTACCAGACTACTGCCATGTTGTCTGATTGAATCGCAATTGCCCCAGACGGCAGCATGGGATGGAATGCTTGCAATGCCAGAAGCACCGCCCTCAGCTCTAGAACATTTATAAGCAGATGGGCCTCCCATTGAGACCAAGTGGCTTGGACTGTCTGTCCCTGACATAGCCCCCCCACCCCATCAGGGAGGCGTCAGTGGTCACTGTGGCCTTGGGTTGCTGGGGTAAAAGGGACAAGACCATTGTGAGAGATTGTGTGTCATCCACCAATTTAAATCCTGTTTGCACCTGTGGGTTACTTGAATCATGGCTGAAAGAGGATGCTGAAAAGGATACCATTGGGTGAGCAGTAGCTATTGTAGAAGCCTCATGTGAAACCTGGCCAGGGAAACAATGGTGATGGAGGCTGCCATGGAATCCAACAGCTGTAGAACTGAGAGAGTCGTGGATTTTTCCTTTGAAAGGATTGGAATTATTTGTTGCTTTATCCTTAAAATTCTGTGCTCTGGAATAGCAGCGCTGCAGTTTTTTGTGTCCAAGATAACCCCTATGAATTCTGTCGACTGAGATGGGGTGAGATTGGATTTCTGCCAGTTTATGGTTATGCCTAGCCTTTGAGCAGCGAGGAGAGAGTATGCCAGGGATGTTTCCAGTAGATGTCTGGTGGGGGTGGAAATGAGCCAGTCGTCTAGGTATGGAAACACCTGGAATCCTTGAAGTTGCAAGTGAGCTGTGACAACTGCCATGCACTTTGTGAACACTCTGGGGCTGTAGAGAGTCCAAAGGGCAGTACTCTGAAATGGTAGTGACTGGCTCCCGCATGGAAGCGCAGAAATCTTCTAGATGGTCTGTCCACCTTTATGTGGTAGTGCGCATCTTGAAGATCTACAGAGCACATCCAATCGTCTTTTTCCAAAAGTGGGAGGATAAACTGTATAGTGACCATCCGGAATTTTTGTAGTCTCACAAACTTGTTCAATATACTGATATCCAAAATTGGTCTCCAGTCCCCGGTTTTCTTTGGCACCAAAAATAGTCTTGAGTAGAATCCGGATCCTATCTGGTCTGGAGGGTCTATTTGGATAATTCTCTTTTTCTTAGCAGCTTTTCTGTCTCTAGTGCTGCTTCTTCCCTTTGACTGGGTGGAACATCAGGAAGATTTTTTGAAGGGACGGGACAAAGATCGAAGAGGATATGATAACCTCTGGTTATGATCCTTTATACCCAAGAATCAGTGGTGATGGTTAGCCAGGCAGAAGGGTACAAGCAGAAACATCCCCCAACCACCTCCAGAGGAAAGGAGTTGGGCCATTTTTCAGGAGCGCTGGTAGGACTGACCAGGGAAAGAATCCCTGGAACCCTGGTTACATGGTCCCACTCTGCCCTGAAAGGAGCATCTTCCCTGTGAGCTTTCCCCCTCTGCCTCTGGGGGAGAACTCAGCCTGTGTGTCACGGAAATGACCCTGAGATTTCTTGAACCATATCTTCCCACTCTTTTTGTTTCTGGAGAAAGCACATTGATGGGAAGAATAACAGACAGCTACGGCAGAAAAGGTCTTACCGTCTTGTTCATATCTGGCCAGTGTGCTTCTAAATTTGGGCCCAAACAATGAGAAAGGCTCAATGTGGGCATTAAGAAAGGAAGACATAAAGGTTCTGTGAAGTTGCACAAGCACATCCACGCGTGTCGTCTCAAGACCGCAGCTGAACCCACCGCTCTAGCTGCTCCTTCTGATGTGTGAGAAATCAATCGCATAGAGGAGCTAGATATAGATTCAATGGTGGCCAGCTGAGAGGCTACTTTGTCACGGACCTCATCAGACACTGCACCAGCCAAGGTTTCAGTGAGCTCAGAAACCAGATCCCTTTGAAGCCTGGTAAAATGTGCCATATAATTCAGGGATGTGATAGCAAAGGTCACTGAAGCAAAGGTGTGCTTTCCTATTCTGTCCAGGGCCTGGGACTCTCTGTTAGGTGCATGGACAGTCTGACTTTCTTCTTCTGCCAGATCCTTTTTTGTTGCAGCTGCCACCACCAAAGCATCTACAGGAAGACCTTTGGACCAATGGGGATCTGAAGCAGGGGGGGATAAGATCTTATCTGGCCTCTGGGGAATAGCTTCCAGTATCAGGGGTCTTCCAAGCACGCTGCACGATGAACTTGACAAGTTCATCGGCAGGTGGAGTAACCCAGGAGGTAGGGGGCCGGGTGCAAAAGGCCTGCAGGAACACAGATTCCTCAGAGGTCAGATTAGAGGGCTAGTCACCTCTCTGTTTCAGAATTTTAAGGATGTCACCAAAGGATACCTCAGAGGGCGACCGAGGGGATCTTTCCCCCTCATTGAAATCTGTGTCTTTGGTGAGGGACTCTTCTGTGGAGACCATGTGCTTCCTCTTTTCCGGTGGACCTCCTCAGTGGGAGAAGCTGGGGAAGACAACGGAAAAGGGGATTCCTGAGGGAATATTTCCTGCGGCCCTTGCACCCAGTGTCTGCTAGGAGCGACTTGTGAAACCAGTGTACCAGAGGAGGGTGGAGGTATAGACAGTCCGGTATCACCAGCAGCAGTGAAAGCCTTCTCCATCAGTTAGAAGGCTGGTCCACCTGGAGAGGAGTGTATGTCTAGGACAGGGGGCACTCCTCCCCTAAGTGGCTCAGCCTGCTGACTCGGAATCCCTGGATGGCTGGGGAGCAGCAAGCCATGCATGTCACAGCTGACCTCCTGGGTCATAGCAAAACTTTCCTGCCATGAAGGCAACTGTGGTTCCTTAGTGAGATCCATAAAGGGAACTGCAGAAGGGTAAGACTGTGCTATATCCATGGACTTCAAAGGCAATGAAGGAGGAGAATAAGAAGGTGTACTTGGAGATGGGTGATCACCTCCCAAGGAAGGATAGTTCCTGGGGGGTGGAATATCTCTGGCCAAGAATGCCTGGTCCACAAGACGCAACACATCATGTTCAAAAAGACTTCTAGTGGACCTCACAGGGATTGAGGGAGAAACAGGCCTGTACACAAAAGAGGCAGACTTGGTGCCAATCTCATCTGACCGCACAGAGGACAACGGTGCCAAGAAAGGCTGAACTACTGTAGTCTTCACCAAAGAAGTCATCGGTGCTGATGGCATTGTCTGCACCAACACAGGGATAGGTGCCGAAGTGGATGTTGGTGCTGAAGCTGGAACTGACAAAACTGGAGTCAACAATAAAGGCCTCGGTTCCAAGGAAGATCTCAGAGCCGACACGGTCAAGGTCTGCGCTGACTGAATGGTCGGTGCTGATACAGTGGTAATGGTCTGAACCAAGGCGCCCCTCGGTGCCGATATGTAGAAGGCTGCAGGAGAGGAAGGAGCCAAAATCACTAAAGGAGCCGAAGGCCTCGGTGCCAAAGGTCTGGGCACCAAAAGCACTAGGGCTGAATGAGAGAGCTCCGGAGCTGAAATTTTAACCTTTTTAGATTTTGGTTGATGAGAGTCCCCAGCCGGGGACGAAGGCAAGGATTTAGCCTCAGTAGAAACATCCATTTTCTTATGGGCTTTAGGAGGGGTTGAGACCTCTGACCCAGAAATAACCTCTCAAAAGGGAGATTTTAGAAGTCCCTTCAGTATCGGCTTGTTTTTCCTTTCTAACAAAGTTCTATTAGAAAAGTTCTCACAAATAGAACAAGGTGGTTCAACAGATAAATGGGAAGCTCCCAAATATTAAACATATAAAGAGTGTACATCAGAAGTAGGCAGTTTGTGTCCACAATCAGAACACTGCTAAAACCCCAGACTACCCTTTTTATCTGCCATCTTAACAAATAGAAAAGTACCAAAAATGGTACAAGAGAGTAACCGAAGGTATGAAAGAGAAAGGGAAAAGGATTACCAATGATGGTAAGGAGAAAATTACCTCGGGGTAAAAAGGGTAAGTAAAGGACAGAAAAAACCCGAGGAAATTAAGATGCTAGATGCGATAGGGCAAGAGACAATAAAAAATCAACTTTTCTGACAGAAAAGTAATTTGTAAAGCAATTAAACAACAATTAACTGTACTTAGCTCAAGAGAAGTAGCTTGACATGACCGATGGCAACGTGGCAAATGAAATCTGAGGTAACAGGGAGAGGGGAATTGTGGGTAAGAGTTTAGCTCGAGAATTTGAAGCTGACACGAGCTTGGAAAATGGCCGGCTCAGTTCTGAGCTCAGAACCGATACCCATGTGTAAGGAATGAACGAGGATTAACAATATCAGATAAAATGTTTTCAGTTACTTTACACCATTTTTAAAATAAGAGAAAAAAAACAAGCACGCCTTTAAAAGTACTTTGCACTGTCCAAACAGTCCATTATATAACAATATTCTGTGTTTTAAAATAACTTTCCTGAAAAGGAAAATAAAAAAATCATCAATAAAATTAAGAAAATGGAAGATTTTTTCCCCCAGTCAGAATTTATCTGCCAGCAAAGGAAAGCACAAGCCAATCACTGATCTTCAAAAACCTCAGGGGAATGTACTGTTTGGCGTTGGTAAAGCTCTGAATGGTTTCACGCCCACACTTGTCTTTTAGTCAGCACAGCTCAAGCTGTCTGATGGTTTGCATGCAAGGACGGTGCTCTGAAGCTTTGGAAGCTGGCTGGCTGTTATATGCTTGGCAGGATATAACCCTTTATAGTTAAGAAGTACTCAACCAAGAAACTGAGTATAGAAATAATATACTTAATTCTTTATTATTTGGATTTTCTCATAGGAATATCCAATTATATATAGTAATGCCATCATAGTGATGCATGCATCCATAGCAGGTCTTGTGGCTTTTTTCTCCTCGATCATATTATCATGCTAAGCATCCTGAGGTATATATTTTATATATATTAATGTTGATATAAGGATTTAAACACTAAAGTACGTCTCTGAAAGGGTCTATATTAGAACATCGAGATTTCAGAACTTCGAATGTTCTAATATCGACCCTTAGTAACCGAAAACTGATAACATCGAAAATTCAGAACAACAAATTTTTTTCTAGGGAAAACATTTGCTGTTCCAAAACACATACACACAACACAAACACACCAAACAAACAGCAATCCACACACATACACCTAAAATCTTACATCTAAACCTACACTAAACTGTACATACACCACTATCTACCCACTTACCTTAACCCAAACCCTAACCCTAAGGTCCGTCACTATCGCACACAAACCTCACTTGCACCCTAACCCTAACTCACCTACCCCGCTCTAACCTTCACATCCACACATTCGCACACTTACCTGACCCATGCCCTAACCCTAACTCACCTAACCCGCCCTAACCCTCACGTCCACACAATAGCACACTTACCTGAACCCGACCCATAACTTTCCACCACAGTGCTGAAAATAGCAAAGCGACAGGAATGGACAATCAAATTCTTTCCCTAGGAAAGAATTCAGTTTTCTGAAACTTTGCTATTTTCAGCTTTCGCTTATTAGGGGTTGATATTAGAACATTCGAAGTTCTGAAACTTCGATGTTCTAATATAGACCCCTCTGAAATGTGATAAGTACAAATTAGTCAGCGTTTCTGCAGCTACTTATATTCATTATCATCATTTCTGTGTTTATAGTGTGGTGGTAATCTGAGCATGCTGAAACTAAATGATTACAACTTAATTTTTGAGAAACTTCCACTTCCCAAACAAATTTAACATTAAAGTTTATAAGAGTTCCTTAAATCTGGCTCTGATATTCTATAAACAAGAACATATGGATCACAGCCCTCAGCACTCTGCCATTTAGTCATTTTGTTACTGTGATAAATGAGCTACAGTGGGCTTCTTATAAGAAAACCCAAAACTATGTGTGTTTGCTAATTTTGTGTGATTTATTTAGCTGAAAAGGTATATGAAACATGTCAAAGTCACCTTTCAATCTCCATTTTTTACTAATGTTATATTTGTTCCATTTCGATGCATAATGTCCTTTCACGAAGGTGAATCAATAAAGATGTTCTCTAAATCCTGTATTGTTTGAAGAATATTTACAGAATGAACAACTAAGGCCTTTTAATCAAAAGGAATGCAGAATATTTTTTTTTACTTACTTTTATCAAAATGTTACTACATACTAGCTTGCAGTTTCACTGGCTTTGTACAAATCTGCCTTGGAAAATAAACGTTGAATCATAAGTTATTTAAGGAACCACAGATCATGTACAATGTATTGCAGACTAACATGGGTCGTGGCTGTGGGGTGTTTTTTGTTGACTCACCATGCTTATGGAACACTCATTTAGCATGGAATAAGGAGC
Organism: Protopterus annectens; assembly: GCF_019279795.1. NCBI lineage: Eukaryota > Metazoa > Chordata > Ceratodontiformes > Protopteridae > Protopterus > Protopterus annectens. The sequence goes on along the minus strand of NC_056747.1, from coordinate 480,299,523 downwards.
AGAGCTTGTTAATACCCAGCTTCACATGTATATTTCTCCATTACTAATTGCCGTCCTTTGCTCCATGATGAATGATTCACAGTAGCACCGAGTCATTATCAATTAGTTGTCAGTGTTGCGATTCTATAAAGAGCAATCTCCACAGACTTTAGCAGTATGATTTCTCTGACAGCAGTCAAACAATTAGTTTTAATACTGGCCTGTGAGCTTTAATGTGGCATAAGTGTCAGCATATAAAAAGTAAAACAAACACAGTCCATTAGCAAGCACCATTGAACACTGCTTTCAGTCTGGTTATGCATTCCAGTTTTCTAAATATTTCCATAATAATGATAACTATAATAAAGATGTGTTATGCTCTCCAAAAATAAGTGACATTTTGCCAGTTCAGTGAAATCTTAGACTGCAAAATCTGTTATGATAATAGTTTGGCATCAATAAGAATATGATATTAATAACGACAGCTCTCTTTCAAGAAAATGCAGAAATCCAACTCTTATAGTCAAAACCTGAAACAAATAGAAGCTTAAAAGAAAAGTATTGCTTTTGTACATTTTAACCAACACCTTCTGTTTCAGTCAAACGTTATCCATAGCTGCAAAGCTGATAAACTGCTCCACAGAAAGAAAATGGTCTGGGCTAGAGTGAGGAAGACCATGCAGAACTGCTACCTGCATCTTACAGTATAGTGGTTTCTTCCATGGGGGTATTTCTGAAAAGCCATCACCTCTCCAGCTGTAGCATCAGTTTCACCATGAGCCTTCGATGTAAACCCAGTCTACTGGAGTAAAGACATCCCTTAAATGTGAACCCAATCTCCTGGAGTGAGGACGCATCCCTATGATGTAAACCCAATCTCCTGGAGTGAGGACACATCCCTTCGATGTAAACCCAATCTACTGGAGTGAAGACATCTTTTTTCTCCCCATGAATAGGCATTACACTCTTGGATCACAAATTAAATGCTGATAACCTTTTCAGGAAAATGTGTTATCTAATGAAATACTATACAGTATGTATGTAGCTTCACCTTTATTTCCTAAGTACTAATTTTGAAATGCATTGCTTTGGCTTACAAGTGGCTTCTTAGTCTTTATTTAAACACAGTATGATCAAATAACTAATATAGGAGAAAGTAAGCAACATTCATTCAGAAAGTAATTAATATGCTTGTAGATGTCTGAATTCTGAGCTGAAAAAGTGCTGCCCTTAATCTACAGAAGACAGCTTAGTTTGCAGCTGTAGTTAACATGGGAAAGGTAAACTAAGAGAACTGAAGCTGGAGGATAAAAGGGTGAGAGGGTAATGAGACAAAGAAACTAGTTATCAGCCCTTTAATGTCGAAACCCAAGGTGTAAAACACTTATAGTTCAATTTGTTAACGGGGTAGAGCACTAACAACAAAAGACTTATTTTAGTCTTAGACAGAGAGAAGTAATCAAGAAAATAAAATAAAAAAAGTACACACATTAGAGTAAGGCAACTTAATTATGATGTGTATGCAGTACAGATACAAACAATCACTACATATATAATACAGTGAGGAACAGTCACACATCTGTAGGAATATACAAAAGTATATATAGACATGTACATAGTTATGCATGCTGCATCCAGTGTCTCAAATTACATCATACAAACTTAAGTTATTTATTTATTTTACATTTGTTAACTGGGTTAGTCTGGCTGAGCTTTTGGCTCATTTTCAGCAGAGAACCGGGGAGAAAAGCTCCTCCGGACTAGAAAACAAGTTATTAAATTTTAGTAACATAGCAGTGACAATCAGCTATAGGACCTTACAAGCAGAGACCTAGAGAGAAAAAACAGCTCATCAGGCAATTCAATTATACAGAGTATTAACAATTGGCAGACAATTATGTGAGTTGTTACAAACAAGGTTTTAAATAATTAGCAGAAGAAAATGTGACTAGTTGCAATGTTTTCTAAGCTGCTTAGAGCAAAATGAGTTAATAGTTAGGCAGATGCTTATTTAAAGTGGGCAGGATCTAGTTGAATAGGAGTTTGGAAACAAGAAAGGAAAGTAAGAATGGCTAGTAGGAGATGTAGGGGAGGTAGAGTATAGGAGACAGACTAGACAGGTATGTTGTTTTGAGACTGTGAGAATTAAGAGTAGTTGGAGGAAGGGAAGAGGTAGAAGAGGCAGGGGAATAGTATTAGAGATACAACATTAAGAGTGAGGTGGTGAAAGGAGGTGGTTTCAGGGTGGTTGGCTACAGTGGCAAGACCACTTTGTTTTTAGGAATTTCCTTGTGGCTAATTTGAAACTTTTGCTATGCTGGTGGGATTTTATTTCCAAGGGGAGTTGGTTCCAGGATGTAGCTGGGTTATAGTTATACAGAAGGCAGCCTATTTTGGTTTTGGGTTTGTAGATGTCTAATAATTCTTGATTTGAGCTGCGTAGTGTCCTAGCAGGGCAATATTTGGATATGATAGTGGAGAGGCTGGGGCAGAAGGAGGGTAGATAGAGGATAGAGTGGATGATTTGTAGTTGGTATAGTTGGAGCAGCTGAGGAAATTCTAGCCAGTCTAGTTGCTGTAGTGCTAAGCAGTGGTGTGACATGTAGGTTTGGTTAGCTGCAAATCTGGCGATCTTATTATAGGCAGTTTCAAGCTTGGAAATAAGTGTAGAATTTAGGTTTGTGAATATGTGGCAGCTGTACAGGAGTGTTGGGAGTAATAAAGCCTGGGGGAGAGTTATTTGGCCAGTGTTAGTTAAGTATTTCTTGCTACGGAAAAGGTGTCCAAGTTTCTGATGAGTTCTTTTTACCGAGTTAGTAATATGGAGCTCAAACTTAAGCTGATCATCTATTGTAAAACCTAGCAATTTAGTACTAGATTCAACTGAGATGATAGTGTTGCTGCAGGATAAGATGGTAAATGTACTTTTGAGTGTGATGATATTTTTAGGGAGGAAGAGTAGGAGCTTATTTTTTTGGATTAAGTATTAGTTTGTTATCACTAAGCCAAGTGTTAAGAAGTACACTGATGGAGTAGAGCAGGACTGTGTTAAATAATGTGTCCAGAGTGGTGGCATTAGCATGAATTATTATTGTGAATATTATGTTTTACTTCTGCCCAGAATTTGTGGTAAGAAGGTATTTCATTTTGACAGGCAGGGATAGATTCTATACTTTAGGGCCTAGTAAGGAGAAGTAATGTTCTGCACAAGTAGTTTACTTTTAAGAACACGTAGTGCAGGACCTTAGTGGGTTTTACTTCACAAGTTCTAGAAAAGGGGTTATTAGTTTGACTGCTAGAGATGAAATTGTATGGCTGTGTAGGAGTTTGAAAATTTGAGAGCATAATAAAAGGTCAGCTCTTTGACTGCCTGGGACCAAATGTGTTTTTCCAGTTTTGTGCAATGGTGTTCATGCATTTGAGAGTTTGTGATGAATAAGCAGATTCTCTTTCTGATTGTCTAAGTACATTTTTTTTGAGTTGTAAGCTATTATTTTGAGTCCATATTCTACTTGGGCTAGCAGAATGCATTACCCAGTTGCTATCCTGCAGTACTTAGATAGAAAGGGGAGATCTTACTAATTATATTCCTAGTGTTTTCTATGTGTAGGTTGAAGTTAAGGGATGGGTTTAGCTAAATTCCCAATTATTTTAAATGCAGCATTATTGTGATCAAATATTAGTAATGGTGAAGGGAGTTTGTTTAGCTTGGACATGGCTCCACAGGCTATTGTTTTTTGTTTTGTAAAAGATGAAAAGACTTTCAGCCAGATTCAATAAAGCCTACATGGTCCATTTACTGCACCGTTTTGGATTAAGTAAGTGGCTGTACATGGTGTGTAGAGCCACGCAGAGCTGTGCAAAACGGTAAACACTGTGTCATGCAAATTACACCTTAAGCAGCTGAATTATATGCTAAACAACACATGCAAGATGGATGAGCCATGCAACAAGCTATAAAGCAACCATGTAGACTTAGTATTGTTTTTTCCTGTGAATTCCAAAACCTATTGGAATACAACCACATTGAGTCTACACAGAAACAATGTTAGGGGTTAATGTTACTTTAATTCATGTGTATGTGCAACTGGCTGAAGCCTATGCTGCTGCTGCTAATAGAACTAGGCCAAGAAGGAGAAGAGGGTTCAGACTCTGGGCAATTTATCACAACCTACGTGATGTGGAAATTATAGAGCACTACAGGGTGGATAGAGACACACTACAGGTACTCTGCAATCTCTGTCATCCTCAAATCATAGCCAGTGAAAACTGAAGGGAACCCACCGAAGTGAAGACAAAGGTATGTGTAGCACTTAGAATCATACCCACAGGTACCTTTCACAGACCAACAGGGGACATGCTGGGGGTGTCACAGCATCAGCATCAAGGATCCTCCATCGATTCTTGAATGCTATGCTCCAACATGTTAATGACCACATATATTTTCCTAATAATATTGAGGATAGGGCCATAAATTTGAAGGAGTTCTACCCTGTAGCACACTACCCTGAAGTACTGGGTACAATACATTGCACACATGTAGAAATGAAGGTACCACCCAGGGAACAGGGAAGGCTCTACATTAATAGAAAGGACTTTCAGTCTATTAACTGCCAAGTCATGTGTAATGCCAAGGGAATCATCTCGAACGTGCGTGATGGCAACCCTGGTAGTTACTATGACTCCATATCTGGCACATCTCCCAGCTCTATCAGATGTTTATGGGGGGGATATCCCACAGGGTCATTCACTGCATGATGCAAGTTTTGCACTGAAACTGTGGCTGATGACACCCATCAGAAATGTACACACACACCCACTGAAAAATACCATAATGAGGCACATGCTCAAACTAGAAATATCAGTGTGTGTATTTGGGCTGCTGAAGTCATAGCTCCAGTGCCTTGATACTATGCATTACAATCCACTGACATGTACTGAAATATTCACAGTATATGCCATGTTACACAACATCATCCTGAGAAAACAGCTTCAGCAGGATCAACAAGGGGAAGAGGCACTCATCCCCCCACCAATGCCAAGGTCACCACAGCCACACACAGGTGAGGAATCAGGGGGGAATCAGCAGCTGCTGTATGTGTAGGCAGATGTAGGTGTGGTTAATATGCCCTCGCATTGGCTAACAGACAATGCATAGTACACTCAGTCACCACCTAAGGGTCTAAAACCTTCCTCCTATGCAAATACATATAGTAACACTGATGTCAGACAACTCTCACAATCTTTACCTACACATGTAATGGCTGTGTATTGCTAGCATCACACAGAGTCAGTCCTGGAAAACTATTGCAGCTGCTGGATTTACAAGGTAAGTGTTGAACCTTTAGTGTATTGTGTAATAAAATGAATGACTGACAAATCCTTGCATTTTGTTACTTGGTAGTGTAAGCAAGTAAAAGGTGGGAGATTTGTACAGATATGATCTTAACATGTGATAACAGAGACTTACTTGACTTATATGTGCCCATTAGTAAGTAGTAGGCCTCAGGTGTCAAAGATTCACACAATCATATCTCTCAAAAGTAATGATGGCCATAGCAGACCCTGAGTTTAACACCATATGTTTGTACTGGAAACTCATTACAGAGAGAAGTTAGAAAGTAATGATGCACATTGCAGTTTCAGACTTCATAACCCTCACAAGATCATTCACAATAAACTTAGAAAATGTTGATGCTATCAACTGTCTTAATTTTCTAAGACCAATAAAAAGGAAAGGTACAATTACAACTCATTACATCTGAGTGATGTCTCCAGGTGCATCTGCAGTTAACTCCTACTGACGTCTCTAGGCGTCAAATATTGCTTGTTAATATTTGCATCAATAATTCCAAAACCATGCTATGTACAAGGTTTTAAAAGATTTCATCTCAAAGCTTACACAATGGCAAACTCAACTGCATTAATATTTGACTTCTTGTCTAGTGCAGTAAATAGATATTAACTGTTGTTTTTATGATATTAATTTATATAGATATAATTTCCACATTTCTCTAAATATCTCAATACCCATGTAACACAGACAGAACTCTTTAGACTCATGTGAAAGCTCTTAGTTAGATGAATACAATGCTGGTGACAGTGTGTCTTTAACATGAGTGGTTGCTGAGGTATTGCAAACTGTTTACAAAATATTACAAACATAATAGTTACTGTATTTACTGTGACTTATAAAATTCAGTTTAAGACCTAGAACCTAAACAATACTACTACTATAAAAATAGTTTGTGTTGAAGAGAGTGACAGTTATATTTGGTTCCAGAGATATGAACATTTGTTGAAATGTGAGCAAATTATTTGATTCTGTCAAAAGGCGTAGGCTCCGCCCATTGGAAGTTACAATACAAACTTCCTGAGCTCCATTGGAGTGAATCACAAATGCAGATATACTAAACTAAAGTCAGCCTGAGAATCAGACACAAAGCTTATCAATCCCTAAATCCAAACGTTACAAAACTGGGATATGGCACAGTTATCATCACTTGCACAGGGTGTTGGGCAGTAGGAAGCCTAGGCTGACACAAAGAGAGATAAGGCACCCTTCCTGTGTTCTGAAGGTCCATTGGAGTGAGAGTTCAAATCCAGACCTATGTAGAAATATCTCATGTGTACTAACATTTTCTAGTGTGTATGTCATAGACTGCTTTTCCTCATTTCAACTACCTATCCCTTTTTTTCCAGCCCGTGTTTGTGCGATGCACCAATTAGCACGAACATGGGAAACTGAAAAGAATGAATGCCAGGTTTGGCTGCGCTTATCTCGTTTGTGCGAAGAGTGGCAGTGTGCAAACTGGACTGGTGGGCCACTCAGGAAGCAGACAGAACACCTGCAGAACACCAGCAAACAAGGAGTCTGTACAAGGGCAAAGGTGAAAAACAACACATTGTTGCAATTTCTGTACTTCTTCGCACAAGTGCGCTTAGAGACATTGCACAGCAGTTAACAGAGTTCCCCAGCAGTTGCAGCCATCAAACACCTGCAGACAGGACACAGATAGCCAATAACTGAAACCAGATATATTCTATTAATTCTGTTGGGCACCTTGCAAACCCGCTAAGCAGCGTTGCATGGTGGTTAACACAGAGACCTTGAGAATAATTAGGAAAGTTCATGTAACTAGCCTTGTGGCAGCAGGTGTAAGTGTAGGGCTGGAGTACAGATAGTCTTGGGTTCTACTACAGGATGTGAAACCTTTTTTTACTGTTGTGATAGTGCAGTTTATAGCAATGAACTGAAAATTAGACAAATATTACAACATTCTTGTGGCAACAGGTATAAGTGTAGGATAGCCATATACATGATTCTGGGTTCTAATATAGGATATTCCAGACCATTTTACTGTTGTCCCACTTCCAATTATATTAATTCTCACTTTTAACACTTTAGATAGTGGAGTCGATATGAACTTTATGTATGAGGAATGAGACACCATTATGTTTTTTCAGATCTATGACTGATATTGTAGTGTTTTTTAGATTTTTCTGTAAGTATAATTCTATTTGAACTTGCATGGCCATTACAATTAACTAAAACACATACACAACTGGCTCTATATCCAATAACTTTGTCAGGTCACAGGCATACATGTTTAACAGCTCAAACTGTCACCTGTACTTATGTATGATTCCTGACCATGTCCGAGCAGCACTTCTTCTGTGGCAAGGATGGAAAATCAACACTGTGGAAGAAAATGTTTTGTCCCTTATACCTAGGTTTGATACCTACATTGCAAAAGTAAATTTCCTCAGTGTATAATAACAAAAAAAAAAGTCAGGTCATTACATTTATGCCCCCCCCCCCCCCCCGTGCATGTCTGCAAACTTAACTCACCTAACAGTATACTTCCAATTTCCGATATATATATTTTCATGCTACATCAGTACACACCCCTCAAACTATGGCCAAGTGTCAGATTAACCTTCAATTTCAATTGCTTAATTCCTTCCTGATTGGCAAGCTGGTCTCCACTTAACATTATGCAAATGCAGTTGGCATTGTTGCTTGGGTTTGCACACTACCAGTAAACGGAATAACTGGAATTGGTGGGAAAGCATCCATTTCCATTATTCTAGTTCTGCTGGTAGACTTGGCTGGCACTGGAGAGGAAGGTGCACACTTAAGGGCAGAAAGGTGGGGTGCCCAGGAGTCCAGGATATTTACTGGACTCCTGGTAAAGCACTACAGATAAAGGCTTCTGCAGGGGGACTATTCTGGCTCCCAGTACAAGTCTGAGGAATGGAACCGATTGCTCCCGGCTGTATCCAGTGCCACTGGTATCCCACACACTACAGAGCAATGTAGGCATCATTTTAATGACCTCTGCAGGAGAAAAAGGGATACTCTCAGCCACTGGTTGCAGGAATTTGAGACTGCGGACATCCCACAGCTGTACTTGTAAGACCACAAGAGAGTATTTGTAAGCCTTAGAAAGTAAAATATAGGAAAGACTGGTATGCATAAAGCTCATCTTTTCTTTTCTTTCCCCAGGTCCCACCAAATGCGAGTTTAATCGATAGGCTCATGTTGCTCAACTGGAGAGACGGAGGGAAGCAAGGGGTTTGTATGCAGCAGAAGAGAAGTGTTATTGAAGCATTAGAAGTTAAAGATAACGTTTTTGGTCTTTTATAGAGTTGTATCAAATTGAGTGTGAATATCCCAACTGTCAAAGCAAGTATGCTTGCATTAGTCTGTAGCACAAACCAGTTATAAGAATCCAAACTTAGACTGTAGTCAGAGGTTGCGGGTTCAAATACCACAATTGTGAACCATACATTACTGTTACTTCTTCATAATATTTATATTAAATTAAAAATTATATACCAGTGACACAAATGCCATGTTGTAAACTATAATCTGTGTAATTGGAATACGTATATGTGCAACATATGCACATTTCAAGGATTACTTTCAGTAATCTGTAGTACAGTGTGTACCCATTAGGATGTATACTAAAATGTAATACTTCAGATAAAAGAATTGTATAATTGTGTTAATGCATTGTATGTCAAGGGTCTATGTTCAGCCATCAAAAGGAACTTCCATCGAACGGCTGAACATCGAACCCTATCCACTGAATTTGAAGTGAAAACTTCTCCAAAGCCAACTTCATGCTTCTCAAGTCAGAAGTAACAAACTTCATGACACCCATGCAGATGGGAACAGGAAGTTCAACTGCTGAGTCCTACACTAAGGTGCTGTACAAGCACATTGACTCGTGCATGGACCGAGCCAGCCCAAATAGAACCACGACCCCATCCTCTAAAAAAAAAAAAAAAGGGAGTCAATCTGGTGGTCCCCTGCCATAAACAAGCTGTACAACACAAGGAAGAAACTGTTGCACAAAAGAGGAAGAACCCAGGATTCAAAAAACTCCCTCACCAGCCTCAGTAGAAAGCTCAGACCCCTCATAAAATCTTCCAAAGCTAGTTACGAAAACAAAAGATTCCAATGACAACCACAAGGCATTCTATAGCTATGTCAAGAATCTAAATGGCAATACTCAGATCTGCTCTGAGGTACAGCAGAATGGCACTAGATATACTAATCCCAAGGATATTGCCAATATCCTGGCAGATAGATTCAGTGCCAACTTCACCCCCTTCTCACCCCCTAGAGGGCCCATCTCAATACCGAAAGAATGCCAAATTCCAGTAATCACGACCACTAAGGTACAAAACGCACTCTCCAAAGCCAAGAACACACAATCCATGGGACCAGACAACATCCTGGGTTGTGTACTGCATGAACTACAAAATTAACTGGTACACTTATCTGTAAGGAATATGATAAAGACCTGTTGTAGTTTTTCATACTAAATGTAGGCTTGACAGATGTTATACACTGGAAATTCTTTATCTTGTTGATATATAGAATTGCAGAATGTACAAGGAGTTGAGAAATCAGACTTTCATAATACTGAGGATAGACGTTTGATAGTTTAGTTGATGCAAGTGGGTTAGATAGCTACAGAAGTTGAGGGTGAATTAACCAGGGCTGGTGCAGAAGCATAGCCAGGTATCTGCCAGCTGAGTTTTTACATTTGTTTAAACTTTAAGGAAGAATGGGATACTGCATTGTGGGGCAGAGTGTTCCATTTATAGGTATGAAGTTGGAGAAGAGGGAACCACCAGCTGTGGTGTTGGCTTTATTTACCAGTAATAGTAATCTATTACTTGTGCAGAGTGATCTATTGTTTGTGTGTGGATGTATTAAATTTTGGAGGGTGGGGATTTTGTCAGGTTGGTGAAGGATTTTATGGGCAAAAATCAGTTGGTTATAGAGGAGGAGTTGGGCAAGTTCATGACATTTAAGTTATTTAAGAGCTGAACAATGATGGGACTTGAAATGAGAGTCTGCAGAAAACCTGGCTATTTTATTGTAGCAAGAATCAAGTTTGGCAATTTCAGTCTTTCTCAAGTTTGTGAGTATTAGGGAGGTAAAGAGGAATGTAGATATGAGATGGGTATGTGCAATGGTGGGGTTAGCCTGTTTAGTAAGGAATTGTTTATTTCTATAAAGAACACTCAATTTTTTATGCACTTTCTTTATGGTGTGGGAGATAGTGATGTCAGATTTCATATCATAGTTGATTTTGACACCTAGAAGTTTAGTGAGACTTACAGGAGAAATTATGGTTTTGTTGTTAGATGTAATATTGAAGGTGGAGCTTGATGTGGTAAATCTTATCAGAGTAAACAGAAGAAGCTTTGTTTTGTTAGGGTTTAGAATTAACATGGAGTTTGTGAGCCATGCTTCACCTGAGAGAAAGGAATCCTGTGTAATTGAATGGAGCTCCTGTAGGGAGGAGACAGAACAGATTAAGGTTGAGTTGTCTGCATATTGGATAACAGAAGTATGAAATGGGGAAGTATGTAGATTAATAAAAAGTGAGAAGAATAAGGGTCCTAGAATGTAGCCTTGGGAACTCCTATTGTAACTGGAAGAAGAGGGGATAGGTCATTCTGCCATTGAACAGCCTGCTGTTGACCTGATAAATAGCTTTGGAACCAAGAGATGGACGGCTGACTGATATTAAACTCAGAAAGAAGCAGGATAAGTTCACTCTGTGTGACCTTGGAAAAGTCAAGGAAGATAGCAGATACAAATTTACCATTGTTTCTGTGGTGGTTTAGTGTATTGGTGAAGGGCATTAATGCAGTTCTAGTGCTATGGGAGGGACGGAAGCCATGTTGGGTGGAGGATATAAGTTTGTAAGTGATCCATAATTTGTTTATGTACACATCTTTCTAGGATTTTGGATAGGGTGGATAGTATGGCTATTGGATGCTAGTTAATTTTGTAGAATTACCAGCTTTGCATAGGGGTATTATGTGGGAGATTTTCCAGATTTCAGGGACTTTATTTTCGGACATAGATCTAGTGATAAGTATGGTTACAGGGCTGGCTACTGTATCAGCAGTGATTTGCAGAATGTAGTTAGGGTTGTAAGTTTTAGTTTTTTTAAGCAATTTTTTACATTGTTGGTGGAGACTGGTTGGAATGTAAAGAAGTTTTTGTTAACATTTGTCTTGGGTGGTTCAATAGAAGGGGGAAGTTTTGAAGGTTATGCAAGTCAAGTATGGTTTCAGTGAAAAATTTGCTGAATTAGATTGCTGTTTTCAGTTGTGTTATTGGTTGATGGGGATGGTGTGGTGGATTTTCCTGGAAGGAGAAGATTGTTAATGGCTGCCCAGAACTTTTGAGGGCTTCTTTGGTGCTACACTTGAATATTCTGGTAATTATTAATTTTATCTTATTTAACTGATTTTTTTTGCTTTATTCCTGAGCTCTAAGTAAGATTGTTTGATGCTTGGGACCTGGTAGAATGCATTTGGTTCCAGGCTTTGTCTCTAGTTATTAGTATTGACCTAGTTTCCTTACTTGGTCAATGAGCAGCCTTAGCTTTGGTTCTAATGGTTCTAGGAGTTGCATGCATGTTCAAGATATCTAAAAAAAGTAGTAGAATTGAACTGCTTCTTCTAGGGAAGTAGTTTTACAGGTCTCCATTTACAGGCTTGCAATGCTGCTAAGAAATTGGTGGTGTTAAAATGTTTTTTTGCTCCTTGTTAGATGGTAGGCTGATTGTATGTTGTGATGAAAATTATGCCTTAGTAGAAAGGTTGGTTGACTGTTGCTCAGGTTGTCAGGAAGACAACCAGATTGAAAGGGGAGGGTAGGTGTATTTATTAGTATTCAATCAGGGCTTGATTCCTTTTTGGTTGCCTTATCCATTCTTGTGGAGGAGTAAATCCATAAAGATTGATAACATTTGTGGGGTTTTGAGAGGAGCAGGTCAACCGATCAATACTGAAATCACTCATGATGATAGTTTTTCATGTGGTATTAAGTTGGAGATCCAATTCAATATGTTTTCCAGGGTGGTTATATTGTTTCCTGGAGGAATGTAGCATTCAATTATGTTAATGAGCTTCTTGGAGTTAATTTCTAGTTTGGAGAATAATATTTCTGCATTATTGAATTTGGGAATGGTTGACTCTAGAGACTTTACTTTCAGGTTATTTTTAAATAGTATTGCTACCCCAACTCCTTTTTGGCTATTCTGTCTTTATGTTGGATATTGTATCCAGGAGGAAGAATCTCATTGTTACTATTGATTGGTTTTAACCAGGTCTCAGTTAGTACCACAATATAAAGAGAGTGCAGTGAGAGATTGGAAAGTAGATGGTGAACCTTATTTATTATGCTACTGACATTAATACTTAGCAGGTAGAAGTTACTATGATGGGTTAATAAGTTAGTTAAAGGTGGTAAATGGAATAGGGTTGGAATTGTGCTAACATACTACCTTGGTCCCTGGGTTGGGGAGAATGTCCCCAGAGAGTTGTAATTGAGTATTGCATTTTAGTAGAAGTTTTAGGAGTTTAAATATGAGTTTTGTGTGTTTGAGAGAAGACTGAGATTTTGGATTCAGTGGGAGGAATTTATTAGGAAGATAATCTTTGTAGGTAGTGTTGTAGAGACTGGGAGTGATAGTGGTGTTATGAGGTATTACTTTGTGGGAATCTAGTGTTGTATGTGGGAGAGCGTAAGTCTGATTGTGCAGTTTAATATGATAGGAAATAAGGTAACAGCAGACAGAATATTAGTAGTGCAGCAGTGAGAGCATGGAGGGTGAGAGTATGAATGAGTCTGGCAATAAGGGGAGCCATCCTTAGGTGAGAAATATGATTTTAGTATAGGAACAAGTGAATGTGGAGTGTCACAGTAGAAATACTGGTGGGCTAAGAAAGGAAAAGATGGGGATGATGTTGATAGCGATGTGGGTGAAGTAGGTTTGAGAGCCATAGTCAATAGTGCAGTGGGAGGAGAGGTAGTGATGTAGGGAGAGTCTTCTATTAATATAGATATATTGATTGAATACTATGCCTACTGTGTTCAAAATGGAAATAATAGAGGGGTGATTATTATTATTTGGAGTACAATGAGTGTTGTATAGTGGTGAAGGCAACAGTCTGTAGTTGTAAGGATGGGATTTAATGTTGAGGAGTTACTGGTATGTAATTTGTTGGGAGTGTAGTGTGTGTGGCTGTGTGAGTATAAGCCTAGGTAATCTGGGGTGGGTGGGAATGGGGTACCGTAGGGTAGCCGAGTGAGCCCAAGTGCAGCAACGGTGAATGAAGTGGGAAGAGCCAGGTCAAAGAAAGGTAAGCAGGAAAAAAGTCAGTAATTTTGATTTCTTTCCTTTATATGTAATATACTTGTAAATACAATATGTTATGAGCTGGCATGTTTGAGTGGCTTGTGGGAGGTGAACGTTATATAGAAACAAGACTGCAAGTAATTCACTCCTGAAATATCAGGTATTTTCAAATTATAACACTATTCCTGGGAGAGGGGTAAAATAAGAAAGAAAGCCTGAAAAAGTGGAACTACATTACAGAGCACAAGTGCAACAAATTAGGGGTGCAGAAAACCATCTGCCGACCAAAGCTCTCCAGGGGAAAATTTTAAAAAAAATAAACTGCATACAAATTTGTGGTTGGTGATTGCATATGAGCAGAAGTGGAGTCTGTTGCTCTGGTTATAGCAATTGGAAGGAATGGAGGTTGGTAGGCAGTGTAATTAATGTTTCTCTTCAAATATCTTTGGTACTGCTCTTTCTGTAATGATGAGTTTTGCTTTCTCATTTGCATAAATATTATAGCATGTTAAATTTATTTTTCTTTCCCATGTCCATATTTCTTCTTCAGATGTCTCCTGATCTTCCTGTTTCTCCTTACTTTGGGGAGTCATTCAATCATACTGTGATATAACCTGTGATAGGCCTTCTACATCAAATATTTCACTTTGCAGGCATTCCATGACTTCAAATTTAATTTTTTTAACTTCTACTTTACTAACTTTCTTTTCTACATTTCCTCTCTGTAATATTATTTTTTATTGTGAAATTTTCCATATCTGGATGCCTTTGCTTTTATTTCTCTTTGAATATCTTTGGGGCTGTCTTTTTTGCATTGATTAATCTGGCCTTTGACTTTGCATAAATATTGCACCATATCAAATCTCTCTTTATACTTTTCAAAAATCTCTAGGTTTTGTTGTTTATATTTTCATACTTCCTCAGATGCCTCTTTTTCTAAACAAATCAAATTTTCTTGTTCTAGTTAATGTTTTTCACAAATCTGTTGTATGAATGAACACAATTTTTTATTTGAAGCTTCTGACAGTTTTTCCTTATGGAAATATTTTTCTTTCCTCTAATTAATCTATTAATCTTTCTGTATATCTTGTGTCTGGAAAGTCTGGGTTTTTTTACATAATAGTAACAATATATAATTTCTTTCTTATCCACAATACTCCACTCTACTGTCTTTATAGCTCTTCTTTGGCCTATCAGTTTTTGTGATTTTTGTGGACTGCTACCTCCTTATACAATGGGGGGGGGGGCATCCACATCCTTCCCTTGGGCATGGCCTAGCCCCATTGTAGGAATGTTTCCATATTTTGAGGATTCTACACCCCTGGGGTGGCACCTATGTCATTCATGGACAGGGCCATTCAGTGCTGATCACAAAATCTCTCTGCTAACAATGACCATCTAACTTTGCTCAGTAAGGGTACTTATGCTTATACACAGCTAAGCATGTAAATGCCCTAGGGCCATTAGGCTAGTAACCTCCTATGAAACTATGAACCTATGCAGGCATCCCATCTTCTCTCCAGTATGCTCTGCTGATGTCATCCACTATAGTTTAAACTGCAGTCTTGTAAATGTCAGAATTTGTGCTGTAGCGCTTGTATAAACTATTGAATTCTGTAGTCTGTGTACTTAGATAGCCAGGGGTTCTGTTCTCGCTGCAGGTGTGTGTGTGTGTGTGTGTGTGTGTGTGTGTGTGTGTGTGTGTGTGTGTGTGTGTGTGTGTGTGTGTGTGTGTCTAGCCCAAAGAGCAGAAGTGTGTATACTACAGTTACTGCTCCAATCCCATGGATTGACAGTATTTTTAAAGTTGCACATACCTGCCCATCCATTGCATGCAGGCCTGCCAACAGCTTCTCTCCAGCTTGCCTTGCTGATGTCATCAACCTGTGTAAAGTACTGAATTCCATAGTTCATGTACTTAGGTAGGAGTTCTGTTCTCACTTCAGTCATATGTGTGTGTGTGTGTGTGTGTGTGTGTGTGTGTGTGTGTGTGTGTGTGTCTAGCCCAAAGCGCAGAAGTATGTAAACTACAGTTACCACTCCAATCCCATGGATTGACAGTATTTTGATAGTTGCACATGCCTATACATCAGTTTCATGCAGGCCTCCCAACAGCTTCTCTCCAACAAGCCCTGCTGATGTCATCCACTATAAACTGACCTTCAGTCTTGTAAAAGTCAGACTTGTGCCATGGTGCTTCTGTAATGTAGTCTGTGTACTTTGATAGGTAGGGGTTCTATTTTCACTGCAGTCAACTGTGTGTGTGTGAGCTTGTGCTCTTGCTTGACATTACAGATAGCCTTTTATACCAGCTTGTGGGACACTGTTATTACCATATTCTCCTCAACAGACACTTCTGATGCCAGAAGCTATATCTGATGTGTGGATATGCACTAATCCTACCAAGACAGAGTCAGAGACTGGCCTGGAGGCCAGGCAGAAGTCACCTCATACTATACAATACAGATTAGTGACATGAGATTCAGTCTATCCACACACATCATGGCACATTTTGTAGGCCCTGTGCTTTCTTAGTTAGAAAATCCTGTAGTCTCTCCAGCTGCTGCATGTGTCTGGTGAGGTACATCATCCAAACCAGACCACTATACTCTATTAATGTTCGAATGAGGTTCTAGTACAGTGTTGTCATACAATCCCAAGATCTGAATACGATGGCATGACTTATGATGTGCACAGCATAGGCTTTCAATACCAGTGTGGATACTTAGTGGTTGAATTTCAGATTGCTATGTACATGTGTTCCCAGTGCTTGCATCACTGGGTTTCAGCATAGCAGAACTCTTGTCAATGCTGTATTCAGCAAGGAAATCCACTTTTCAGCAGGACAAAATAAAGACACAGTTCTGCATTTATTTGTAGAATGTGAGGCTTTGTCATCAATTATTTGTCTGTGTTAGCCCCTCCTGTAGTATGTTATCATCATAGGTATACACAATGATTGCACCCAGTATGCAAGAATTAGCAAATGTGGTAATCCAATTGCCATATACGTTAGCCTAAACTGTCGAGAAATAGATTCCAAGCAGTAAAGGGCCAATCACAGATCCCTGGGGTAAACAAGTGGTGACAACTCTACTGGTACAGGTTTATTCACTAACTTTGACAGTATGTGCTCTATCAGTGAGTTAATTGGTTACCCATCTAGTGACATGAGGTTTAATCCCCTGCTGAGACTTTCAATGATCCCTGCATGGGTGATTGTGTTAAATCCCTATGTCAGTTGAGGATAGCCAGTATGCACTGTCTTATCTACATCCAGGCTCATCACACAGAATCACCTATCACAAGACTCATCAACTATACCTTCCTGATATGGTTAAATACACACCTCAGCACATCCTCCACACAGACTATGATGCTGTAGAAGGGTGTTTTCAACATGCATCCATGTGAGTTGTAGGGGGACAGCACATGATGCAAGCATGTACAAACACATCCTGACTCTCATCTGTGAGGTAGACCAACATGTTATCATGGACCTCTTCTAAATGGACACTAGTGATATCCCAGCTGTGTGCAACAGACCTGTGTGAGTTGTTAATGCTACATCATGTTTGTTACATCTGTTAGATGTCCTCAAAGAGATCGAAGGCATGCATGATAACAACAATGTCATCCTTTTGAACTTGACAAATCCAAGACATTTGACATACAGCTGCACTGAGGTATTCACTCATCATTGCCAGATGTGGCCATATACACCTATATCGCCAAGTGTATAGACCAGTGCATCACATAGTACATGACATCTAAATATGTTGACTTGTGAAGTGACCTATATCTCAGGTCCAGTGATCAGGTCCATACATTAGGGTTGTCTGCTAGGCCCTTTCCAGTAATGGACATCACAGATGACATACATATCCTGTGTCCAAACAGCTGCCTGAAGGACTACAGATTGTGGGCAATCATTGACTTCAACTATAATATTAGTATATACAGACATTAACAACACACACCAAAGACTGCTGCCACAGCCATGACAACACCTGCAATGACAAGAAAACATGGGGGGATTTTTTTATCAGGAAAACAAACACACAACCCAAGTATAATGTGGACATCACACCCTATAATCAGACCAATAGGTATATGTCCTATGTCCTGGGGTAGATGGTAAGTGGAACATCCACCAGCATGTGGCTATAGTGCTGACTACTCCCTTGTATGTAGCACAAGTACTGAGTATGTGAAGGACATGCACATCAGAGGGCATAATGGGTCTATAACCGTTCATTGAAATGTCAGCAGTTCGAACACCATATGTTCAAACTGTGAAGTCCGAAATCTGATTATCACGAAGCTGCGGCACACCAAATTCTTTCCCAGGGAAAGAATTTGGTGGGCCGCTTCTGTGGCTTCACTATGTTCAGTGCTGTGGTGGAAAGTTACGAGTCGGGTTCAGGCAAGTGTGCGATTGTGCAGACATTAGGGTTAGGGCATGGGTTAGGTGAGTTAGGGTTAGGGCGCGGGTGAGGTGGGTGTGCGATAGTGACAGACTTTAGGGTTAGGGTGGGATAGGTGAGTTAGGGTGCAGGTCAGGAGAGTGTACCATAGTGAAGGACCTTAGGGTTAGGGTTTGGGTTAAGGTAAGTGTATAGATAGTAGTGTATATACAGTTTAATGTAGGGTTAGATGTAGCACTTTAAGTGTATGTGTGGATTGCTGTTTCTTTGGAGTGCTTGTGTTGCGTGTGTTTTTCTTGGAACAGCAATTTTTTTCACTGTGAAAAAAATCACTGTTCTAAGACTTTGATGTTTTTGCACTTCGAGGTTAGAAGTTCGAACATATGGTGTTCGAACTTCAGCCATTTCACTGAAGTGATATAGACCCGGCCATAATATCTCCATAGTTCCCAGCCTTCATCACACCAATAACTGAGTACAATGCACCCTTCTTCATGTACCCTCCTACACAGCTTCTACGGATGTATAATTGGAGTGTACCACCTTTGTCACAGTGAGCTGTCACACAGCTTATTGGCCTTACCTAGGTATTCTTTTTGTGACATAAACATTGCTGTCTTATGGTGCAGAACCCCCATCAAATTGTTATACCAGATACATGTATGCTACCTGTTCTGATAATGCACACAGTACATACATAGGGTTTGACAACATTAATGGCATGGATAATATTTGTGACAGTACAGATTGTGCTATATATGTGTGTGTATATATAGATATAGACAGGAGAGTGTACATAGTGATGTAGGATATAATTTAGATGTAGATTAATTTAGCTAAAGTTTTAGCTAGTATAGGAAGTATGGCCATTGGATGCCTGATGGAGTTATAAAGCAGAGTCTTGAGTATGGCTGAGGTGGCCACAGAGAGCCTAGCTCCTGAGAAGTTATTCAGTAGATGGGAAATTAAAATGCATTTTTTCCTCTCGCTTATACTAGGGAGGGGTGGAGCTTTGGGCACAGGATGATAGTCTTCTGTGGTGATACTGAGGGTAGCTACCCTGATTATGCAATAAAGGGGCACAGGCTGACTCAGTCTGTCTTAAAGGCTTTACGTTATTGCATAGGAGGCATATGGGAGAAGCCTGGGCAGGGCATAACCAAATAAATCACTACAGTAGTAAGTATGATGTCTCATTCTCCACACTGACTATAGGATAAAGTGTCAGAACAGGTATGGGGACATCATGTGACTCTCAGCATTTGTCCTCAAAGAGCTACATGAGCAGCAGTTAGTGGTTAGCTATATAAGGGCCAAGAAAAATTAAAAAAAGGAGATAAAATGAAACGTGGTCATGACTGCAGACCATTCTGAAATTTTCACTTGAAGGAAATTTATCCCTGCTTTAGCACATATGCCTCTAACGGACACAGGCAGCCTGTAAACATTTCTTCTCCAAGGCCCCTGCTTATAAATGTTTAATCTCTCAGTACCCTGTTTATACTTGCCAATGGTATCAGAACTTGTCAGAAATTTGGGATGCATGGCTAGACTTAAAAGCCCCTTGTGGTCTTTAGTGCACACCAATGAATGTAAAATTTAGTTGAATTAATCTTAGTAAGTGATATTTGTGTGTGTGTGTGTGTGTGTGTGTGTGTGTAATCATCACTGGTATATGTGTCAGAATTTCAAATTTCACTTTTGCATTTATTTCCAGAAGATTAGATCAAAGTGAAGGTTATAGGGATAGCACTTATTTTTCTTGGATGGGTCATTACAGTGCATTTCATATTTACATTTAACGAAGACTGAACATAAATGCTTTAAATAAATGGTTATTCTGAATATAATAGCTCTATGGCTTAGAAATTCAAACACATTTCTGTATTTCACAGGCTATGTTAGTATTTGTGAAGTAAATATATTGTTAATGGTTATATACGAAATACTTATGTAACAATGTATGAAAATATATTTTGAAGAGATTCCTGAGTGTGGGCAGGGAGACTTCTTGACATCCGACCTGACCTTTGCAGAAGTGAGGGTTGGCTCAACACAGACTACCAATTTCATACTGTCTGACCTGACCTTTGCAGAAGTGAGAGGTGGTTCAACACAGACTACCAATTTCATACTGGCCTAGTTATTATGTGTTACCCGGTGGGGGGATGGGGCAAGACTCAGCATATGAGGAGACAAACGTAGGTCTACAGATGGTCAAGTATGAGAGGAAAAGTGGTGCAAAAATGGGAAAGGTTTTGTCTTGTCATTGCTATTTATTTTCCTGTCATTTTTCTGTGCAGAAAGCTTATTTCTTTATGGAAAAACAACATTGCTTATTTAACAGATGCTTTATTGCATATTATGTGTCTGTACCTACAAGTCTGGCTATGCAGACTGGGAATTTCTATTTGATTTGTTATACCATGTGTCATTGAGCTGTCCGTTTTAATGCTTACTTATTATAAATGTGTTAACTTGTGTTAACCTAATGTACACCCCATGTACAGTGCATTTAAAAAACAAATTAATAAAATATGCATAGAAGTACCATATAGAAAAAAAATACATAAAAATGTAACATTAGCCCAAGAAACCTCCCTGTTCCCCAAAAAAATCCATTTCATGATATTGTTACATGCCAGATCAGTGGCGGATTTAGGCTTTGGCGCAGGGGCACGCGCCTCCCCCTTTTTAAACTGATTCTGTAGCTTGGCTAGGACATCGGAAAACAGTAACATAAAGTAGCATTTTTTAAAAAAAAAAAAAAAGTACGTACATATTTGGTGTTGGCTCCTTTAAGGAGGACACCAGACACACGGAAGTGAGCTCATGGTATGTCCGGCTGGCTGCGAGCTGGAAATGTGCGGAGCATTTCAAAATTGAAAGCATTTTCAAGGGGCTCTGTGTTTTTCTTCACAGCATTACTTCTTTCGTCGGTAAGAGACCAGCCTGCCCTGCCAATCGAAGCGTGCGTCTGTAATGCATGCAAAACAGGATTCTCTTTCGGAATGTAAGTAAAACTACTTTGCCAACAATAAAGATGTAAACTAACAACTTACGGTGTTTCCTGCAGTTGTTTTCAAGCTAGGGCACCAAAAACTGTAGGGCAAGTGTGACGAGTGGCCCCACCCCACTTTTGCACCCTAAGCAGCTCACCTTGCATAAAAAAAAAATAAAAAAGATGCTGAATACCTCCTTCTTCATGCATATTCACGTCTGCGTAGTTGCTTGCTGCTGGCTTGCCCTCCTCTTGCATTGCCAGTCATGGGAAAAAAAAGACTTCCGACTTCTGACCGCAAAGTATAAACTTTGTTTCTGCAGTTGTTTGCCTTTTCCCATGCTGGTTGGTGACCTGGCCTGCTTACCTGGCTCTTCACTGCTCTCTGACTAACTGGAAATAAGATACTTCTATAATAAACCATCCACCACACCTCTTGCATTGGAAAGTAAGTCGTCATAATGACGTTACTTAGTTAAATGTTGGTTCTTTGCTTTTTATTTTTCCTTAGGTATGTCGAGGGAGTAGTTTGGTTCAATACTTGGGAACTTACACATCAATGGCAGGCAGTAGCCTGATTTTAGGGTTTTGTAAGGGAGCTTAAGGAGGCAACCCAGAAGTGAGTCACACTACTGGGGATAGGTAGGTAGCTATTTGCATTTCTTGTAAGAGTAAGACATGGCAATGATGTGATTGCTGATCAGATTTTTCTTTTTTAAGAGTCTGAAGTTTGTGTGTTGTATGCAGAATGGAGTCAAAGGATTGGGAGGCCATATTCAAGTTTGGGAATAAAAACATTCTTAGGAATACCAGCTCTTGAGGAAGGAGTTACAAGGTATGAGATCCTGTAATAAACTTTGAGATGAGTCAGCACTTTATTAATGAGTAAACCTGTGTATGTGTTAAAATTTATGGCTGAATGAAGGGTTAGGCCTATATATTTCTGTATGGTAACATTGGGGATGCAGTTATTGTTGTCTTTCATAGTGCTGCTGAATGCTTTACAAAACCCATGCTCTAATCACAGAACTATTAATGTTTTTAAGGAGTTTTTCAAAGATTTTAGTAATGGGGCAGATATTTGAGATAGGGATATGTTTAGGTATTGGAGTAGAGAATGCTGCTATATTTGCAATATAGAATTTCATAGTCTTGAATGTCAATATGCAAATCTCTGCTTTCATTTAGTGTTGTGAAATGTGTGAAAGCATCAATGTTGAACTTCTGAGGTGATACAGTACTACGTTGTGAAGTCCATTAGTGCCAACAGTATAATCCAACCTGTTGTAATAAGTGGAGTACCTGATGTTCATCGTGTTTCACTGTTGCAGTCATCACTGTTGGGTTCTCCTGCTGGCAGGCAGGCCTCAGTCAACCAGAATCCCAAAGTCTGGGTCCGGTGTCGGCTGAAGTCGCTTCTTCCCTGACGTCAGTGTGCCAAGAGTATAAAGGCTTCAGCTGATGCCTTTTTCTTCAGTCTTTCTTGCCGCACGGTGCCCGAAGCAAAAGCAGTTCACAAGTGCTGGTCGGCCGACTCCTGTGAATTTTTTGTGATTTCAAAACCGAAGACTTCTTCATAAAGCTAAGTACCCCGCTGGGGAAACTTTTTTTTTCTTGCTCCAGACCGATGTCAGAAAAAGTTAATAATTGTATTTCTTGTGAGAAGCAAATACCTCATAAGGATTTTCATTCTTACTGTATTCCTTGCCTAGGCCCTGACCACGATGTAGCTAGTTGTCGGTTTTGTGTTGGATTTAACCAACGCACTATAAAGCGTCGGTACGATTTTGCCTTTCATTATTTTGGGAGAAGATTTAACTATAAAATGTTGTCGGATTCGTATCCAACTACCGGAGTTTATAAAAAACGCAAGGATAAAGACAGGCCTCTGAGGTCCAAAACGGATGATGATACTCAGACAGAGCCAGTTGCTGGTTTGTCGGCAATCAGTGAGGTGCTTTCGCAGCCCCTGATGTTTGCCACTTCAGAACCGCTTGCTGATACCGACTCCCACGAGGAGCCGATGAGGCCTTCAGAATCTCAAGGGACTGGACCTTCGGATAATGCTCCCTGAGATGGGTCCGGAGCCGCTGTGCAAGTACCGGCTTCTGAGGGAGTTTTCAGGCCTACACAACTTCATGTAAAGATGGCTTCAGTTTTAAAGACAAAGACAAAGGCTAAGACTCCTACAAAGACAAAGAAACAATCACAGGCCTCTTCTGATCCGGGGCCTAGACCACAGAAACAAATGCTCAAAATGTCTGAAGACCTGTTGATTATGATCAGGGGTTCCCATCCCCCTCCAGACAAAAGGCTTAGGCAAGAGCCAGATTATGAATCATCTGATCAGGTTTCTATTTCCTCTGTCTCTTCCTCTGAACAGGATTATAATTTCCCTCCTTATGAGGATTCTGATGCTGAAGATTCCATTCATTCAGCTTCCCCTCCTGAAGATTATTCCTTTGGGGAAACCTTGCCTGACATGAGAGAGCATTTTCACTGGGAGGGTCAAGAATATTCTGGATCCAAGATAAGGCTCAGGGATTTTCTTCTGCCACAGCATAGGCCCCTGGCTATCCCCCCAGTATTAGAGATAGCGGATGATGTTTTTAAAGACTCTACCCTAACTCCTGATTCTTTCCCTCCTGCTCCTGTGAAACCAGACAGATATTACAGGGTCCCAGACTCTCACAAATTTATTTTTAAAACTCCTTCAGCTGATCCAGAAACTATTTTAAGGGTCCTAAGGGTGTTAAGGCAGCCACTGCAAAGAACCCTATCCCCACTGATAGGGAGTCCAGAGCATTGGAAAGATGGGGAAAAAAAGTTTATACTTCTGCGCGCCTCCCCCTTTTTAAACTGATTCTGTAGCTTGGCTAGGACATCGGAAAGCAGTAACATAAAGTAGCGTTTTTTAAAAAAAAAAAGTACGTACATATTTGGTGTTGGCTCCTTTAAGGAGGACACCAGACACGCGGAAGTGAGCTCATGGTATGTCCGGCTGGCTGCGAGCGGGAAATGTGCAGAGCGAGCGAGTGGAAGAAAACGACAGTCGCAAATCATATGGATTATCGCTGCGAGTGGGAATTCCGAAATGTAGTTGGACTTGAATCACTTGATCAGGTAAGAGAGTGTGTGGATTATGCTTTGTGACATGAAATCTCTAAATTCTGTAAGTCTATTTAATTGCTTGTAACAACTGAAGAAATTTTTCTGCAGCTCAGTTCTGAGCTTAAGGATTACTGTGTTTTAATGAGTGAAACAGTGAGGTGAAGAGAGACAGGACTCTGAAAATGTGACTGTTCAATGGACTGTGCTTAGCATATACATGTTGAGTTGCTGTTTGACGAATGTCTGACGACCGTCTACAAGGTTTTTCCATTATTGCAAGTGAATAACAGTTATAATTTAAATATCTAAACTCAAATGATGATTATGTCTTGCACATATTGAATGGTGTTACAGATGATTGATGAAATAAACTCACAGTGACTATCTTAACAGTTTCCTTGTGCTTTTAATTATCCAGTTGAAGATTGTTAGATGTATGGGTCATTTTGTTAAGAGATTTAGTGGAGAAAATCAATCCATTGTTATAATACAAAGTTTCTTAAAGTTGTCAGAAGCTTTTATGATTTAATTGCTTTATGGGAACTTTAGATTTAGCATGTGATGCACTTTTGCCGCATGCTCTCCAGCACCTTGGCAATAATGTAAATGATTGCCTGACGTGCTCGCATGCCTCTCAGCTGTCCCTGATTATATTATGTCTCTCTTAACATTTTTGGTTTTCCAGCAAATCAGTGACGATTACAGTCAGTCAGTAATGCTAGACGTTTGAGTGTTTTATTTCTCAGTCAGTAAATGCACGTTGATGCAACGCCTGTTCTTTTTAAGTGAATTAAAATAATACAGTTTGTTGCTGATTTTTGAGCCTTTGTTCCCTTCCCCCCTAATTTTTGGGTTTGTCAAAGAATTTGAGAGATGTGCCCCATGGTGCTGCGCACTAATGCGTCATCCCATAAGGGCTCATTTCTCGTTATTTTACATGGTATTATAACTATATCTGCAAGTTGTATGTTCCATTAATATGATTTGAGAATGGCACCTACATAACCCCTCTCCTCATAGACTTGGAGTTAGGGGTTCCAACCCACTTACAAATGTTATTACTGGAAAGTACAATTATTGCTCCCTCCTCCACCTCAAAAAGAGCTTGTATAGTCTGTGTCTTTGAGCATAGATAAGTTGTCTAACTTTGGATTTGCTGCTGTTGTGCTTTGATAGCTTTCATGTCAACTAAACAGAAGTGGTATTTATTAATTTTTCTTCCTGTTTTGTTTGTCAGGAGCATTACACTGATGGCAATAAGTGCCCTACTTACTAAGCACTTGCATGTGCCAAAATTCCTGCCTTTTTTGAAGATCAGGTCAGATCAAATTGCCATCACTATACTCCATCCTTTTAAGGAATAATAGCTTCCTTCCGCTGTTTCTGGCTGGGCTATTTGTAGCATAACATTGTTCCAGAACCCTGATCTCTGAACTCCCAGATGGAAATCTAAACTCCCAGATGGAAATGTAAACTCCCAGATGGAAATCTAAACTCCCAGATGGAAATCTAGCTTTTCTACTACTAGCCAAATAAATTCCTGTACATTTTATGACTTGTGTGTTAGTCAGTATAACAGAAAGTTTGAGAGTCTGCAACTTTCCTTATAAGGATTTATAATGAACTTTGGGTTTTCTATGTATAGAGAATAAACTGTTCTGTAACTGGGTAGATGCTCTGTCTTCACCTCGGAGCCTCACAAATATAATGAAAAATCAAACAGACCACAGCTGAAGGGTATATAGTTGAAACTAATGTTGTTTAATACACAAAGTAAGCGCTTTCACAACTGACTGCTAAGTCTTCTGAATAATCAGTCAGTTACAGATCGTGAAAGCGCTTACTTTGTGTATTAAACAACACTGGTTTCAACTGTATACTCTTCAGCTGTGGTCCATTAGATTTTTTATTATATTTGTGGGTTTTCTATGTAGACTGTAAAAGCTGCCAATTATAACCTACCACTTATAAACTCAGCTGTCACCAGTAACTATGCTTTTGTAATTGTTTCACACCTGCTTAATAGAGCTGAAATCTTTCAGCTTTGGTCATAAATTTTCAGATGCTTATTATCCCTTGGGCAAAAAAAACAATTTGCCGTAATTTTGAATTTTAAAGTGGTCATTTGTACCCTTAGTTTCTCTCAGGTTCTTTGCTTCTTTGTTAACTGAATTAAGTAGGTCAGGGATGCCTTTTTTTTTTTAGTCGCAGCTTTGGCAAGAGATGTCCCTGATGGTACTTCATCCAGAATTTAGTGCAGAATGCACTTTAGATATTAAAGTCTGACTTGTTCATAATTGTAGAGTGATGAGGACATCAGGAGTAAGTAGTGGAGGTTTGTGATGATATTATATTAATCTAGTGTTAGTAGGTGTTTACCTGGTCTGAGATGGGAAACACACAAAAGGGCTAAGTGTAGTCCTTTTATTGGCCAGAGGGCTCAGTAGTCAGTTTTGTGTATTTCCAGTATTAGTATAAATATGGCACATTTGCACAGAGCTGCTCACTGTGTCAGTGTCTTGTACTGACACAAACCTCTGGAAACATTGCTTAATTTCATTATGCTATGGAAGTTACTGTGTTATTTCCTTTATTATTGCACCCAGGACCATTGCTACTCTGACAACATCTGGCTTGGCACTGGGCAGCATCGTTGGTTAGGTTAGCTGCAGATTACACCAAATAAGTGCCTTTCCCTCATCCTGTAACAAACCTCCTCCACTTATATCCTTTCAAGTACACATTATGACCTGCAACCATGGATGGGCACTTTCCCGCTATCTCTGCATCCAGTTTGGAGGACATGGGCATCCTGAGGCAATGTAACAATTGCCTTATGTACACTGACAGCCACTTAATTCATGAGCAGACAAATATAGTAAGCAAGAGATGTAGTTATACATTGACATCAGAGGGTAGATTGTCACATAAAGACCTAAAAGGCAACAAACAAGTTGTCAATGACTCACACACAACACTTGCATCACAAAAAAACACACACACAGACCCACACATGCAGAGGTACTTGCATGTAACTTACCCAAACTTCAAAGACCTCCTGGGCGCAATTCTCTGTTTTCTCATACTTATGCTATGAGCATCCTAGATGAGGCTGTTAGTAAATGTTTGCCTCTTGCTCCATATTGTCACATTATGTTCTATATTTTGGAGATGAGGGGTTGAGAGCTATGGGAGGCAGTCAGTGGAAGAAAGCAAACGGCAGACTTTAGTCTGTGTAGGACATATTGTTTAGCCCTAGTATCCTTTTAGTAAGGCTTCTTTGTGGGCATTCCAGTTGCATGTGTCTGGACAGATACAGGTCAAAGGGGGCATTATGCTCAATGACTGGCCTAAGGAGTGCTGAGTAAAGGAGGGCAGTGACATCCTAGATCTAGACATAACCCATTTCTTTAAGCGGTTTAATATAGAAGCACTTTCTTACATAAGTAGACATACTGGTCAAAATTTAGGTCACTGTCCAGATAAGTTCAGAAAACCCAAACAAGTCTATTCTTAAGGTCTTATTGTCATCATAGTTGTTTTCTTGAGGTAGATGACTTCCAAAAGATACAATAATACATTTACTGGCATTTCATTTTGGTCCATGATTGTGGCACCAGTTGTTTGGGACAAACCATCCAGTAGGATGGCTGTGTAATTTGGGGTTCAGTGACTGCTCCTAACTTGTAGTCATGTGCAAACTTAGTCATTCAGAGCCCTTTGGTATTGGCTTTTACGTCAGAAAAGTAGATGTTAAACAGGAGAGGCCCCAGCACAAAACCCTTGGGACTCCACCAGTAGCTCATCTCTTTCTGGAGGTAACTTTGTCAATTTTGCTTTCATGCATCTCATCTGTGAGCCACGTGGCAATCCAGTAGGTGACCATAGTTTATTCCTAGTTTATTTAGCTGTTCTACAATGCCTGAGTGGGGGATTGTGTCAAAAGCTTTAGCTAGGTCAAGGTATGCAATGTGTACCATTTTGCTTTCCTATATTGCATTGGTGACCTTTGCAAAAAAGTACATTACATTTGGTAAGCATGACCTGCCCTTGACAAATCCAAACTAAAATGGAAACAGTATTCGGAGGGTTGCTGTTTCCTAATAAGGCTTTCCATGGCTTTGCATATTAGGCTGGCCAGACAAAGTAGATTTGTGTTACTGTCCTTTGGGAAATGCTACATTACTTAAATTTGGTTTTATACATTGCATATAATTTAACTGACTGTTTTTAGGAATTTTTTCATAAAATATGTATTTCCTTAACTTGCAATGTTCTTTAACTAACTGAACTTCACTTGCACACACAAAATTATTTACATAAATTAACTTTGCTAGTTTCAGATAAATCATTGTTTACTTAAATTACTTACATTTGCTATGGGTCTTGCGGTGATATCACCTTCACTGGGATTCTTTGCTATGTTATCATAATGCTCATGTCAGGTATGCCATATAAAAGAACTACTTCATATGGGCAACCAAACATATATCCTCTAGGTATGTCTTGAAACAACTGGTAATGTTTGTTAATATGCTGTGTGCTGGATAGGAGTTATGTACCTCCACTAACACAACCACACCAGGTTCACTGGATCATACGAGAATATTAGGCTAACTGTGATGAATGGTAATTATAAGGCTAGCTAATAAGCTGAGATCAGAATCAAACCCAATACTTTGTGTCTGAGGTGAAAACCTTAACCGTTGTGCTCACTCGACCCACCACCCCCAATGTTTTGCAAATGACTGTATGTTGCTGTGTTTTCACACATGCTGATACAATATCTTAAGGTGATCCTTCCACATCCCCCTTCCCCAGTGTTTTGCTTTCCTGCCTCCCCACCTCACTTGTCGACTTTCTAGACTGCGCCCCCCCCCCTTTGTAAAACCCTGGATCCGCCACTGCAGATCGATACAGAATATTTGGTAATCATCCAGTCCAGTCATCTTTAAACATTTCAAAATTATCCTATCAACACAAATCATTCTTATCATCTGGCAAACCACTACAAAAGTTATTAGTAATGTTCCAAACTCAAACATTATAAAAAAGCCATTTTGTCTTCCTCTGTATTGTGCTCCAGAAAACAGAACATCTTACATTTTCATTTCAGCCTTACCTTGAAGCTTCCCATGGGAAAGCCTACATGCAGAAATCAAACAGTAATGAAAATGACATAATATTGTAAATATATGCCTAAGCACCTTTATCATCATCACCAACAACCTTTTTCCCATTTTAATGTGGAGATGTGTTCATTAAAATCTTTCTACTTTTCTAGAGAAGAGTCATTCCCCTACCTTTATCAGTCATACCTGACTGCTGCAGGTCTTTTCTCAATCAAGCCACCCATATCTTGGCTGGGAATTCATAGGTCCATAGGTATTTACTAGCCTAATGACCACAAGGGCCTTTTTAAGCCTAGCCATGCATCCCAAATCAATTACAAGTTCTGATACACTTGATAAGTGTAAGCATGGGCCTGGGAAATGAACCATTTACAGGTTACCTGTGTCCATTAGAGACATAAATGCCAAACCATGGATGAATTTCCAGTTTCCAATCCAGCTGTCCAAGTTGCACTTGAATTGGGTTAGAGAGGAACTCTGCTTCATATGGATGGGGATCCTGTTGCACAGATTGGGTAGTCTCTGGGATACATACCTGTCTCTCCAACAGGTCCTATTTATATCACAGGCAAGGCTTAAGTCCTTAGAACAGGTAATTCTGGTGGTGTTTATTTTGTGGATATGCAGGAGGTTCATCAGAGTGGAGTCTGACAATGCCCTGTAAGCCAGGAATAGATCTCTCCTCAAAAGCCTGTAGGAGACAGAATACAGGGATAGGGCCCTGAAGTGGACTGCATAGGACATTTTACGTATGCCCTGTATTCATTTAGTGGGGAACCTCTGTGGACATTCCAATTGTTGGATATGCCTGGTTAGGTACATACAAAAGGGGGCGCTGTACTCAATGATAGGTCTGATGAATGCCAAATAAAGTGGAAACATGATTTCCTTGAACTTAGATGTCGTACCTTTGCTTATAAGTTGTGAATCATAAAGTAATTTCCTTACCACTGCAGACACATGATGGTCAAAGGCTAAATTATTATCTGTGTGTGTCCCTAAGTCCCTGACTACTTGGTCAACTCTAAGGGGTGTGTTGTCTATATGATTGTTACCAGGGATGGATGACTTCCCAAAGGATACTATTATGCATTTCTTGGCATTTAGTTTTAGTCCATGGCTGTGACACCAGTTATTTGTTTGTGTCAGCCTCTCCTGGAGAACATTTGTGTCAGTATGAGATTCAATGACAGCTCCTAATTTGCAATCATCTGCAAATTTTGTCAGACAGAGACCACTGACATTGGCCTTGAATTCTCAGAAGTAAATGCCAAAAAAGGAGCGGTCCAAGAACTGATTCTTGCGGGACTCCACTTGTGACTGACCTCTTTGTAGAGGTAGACTTGCCATTTCTAACTTCCTGGGTGCTGTGAGCCAGTTGGCTATCCACCAAGTGACATACAGGTTCTTGTCTTCTTCCTGTCTCTCCCATATTAACTTTACAATATCATCTGCTTTTTGTCACATTCAACTGAACCACAGTAATATGTTCTCTTTGTCTTTCTTTGCAACTAGATGACTTTGACTCCCCCCTCTGATGTCCTCATTTTTTCATTTGTCAGCTACTCTGCCTTCACTGCCAAGACTTTGGTGCAATACAGAAGCATTTTTTCACCACTGTTTTCTACATCTTACTTTTCAGCTTTTTGGTATTTTTTGCCACACACTATCCCTGACAGTTTGTGCCAGTTATTTGCAAGGCTCTACAACGCTGATTCTACCTTCAATTTCCTCATTCAGACTTCCTTTCTTCTCAGTCATACCTCCCAGATACTTGAAGCTGTTAACCTGTCTCACTATTTTCCCATCTATCTCAGTTTTCATTTTCTCAAGATTTCCCAAATTTGCTGCCATGACATGTCTTCTATACACTCAGTTTCATCTCATGTACTTTCAGTTTTTCATTTTAGAAACCAATCATTTGATGGAGACCATGCAGAAAGTCTGTCTGCAGTGCCACATCATCTGTATAGAGTATGAAAGGAATCAGAATTTACCTCTGATATGCACCCACTCCCACTAGGAATGTCATTGTGAATACAAACAATGTTTCTGCATGTCTCACTGAGTCCTTGCCCAGAGTGTGTACTAACTTTATTAATGTTTTCTGGACTTTGATCTATTTTGCTACTGCCAAAAACAGCTTTATTGGGATCTTGTCATAATCTTTCCTCCAAGTCTTGGATTGTCTAGTTGTAGTATTTCTTTATCTCTAGCTACTTCTCTGCTGTTTGTGTCACTGCAAACAGTGGGTCATTTGTATTGCATCCTAATCTGAAATCCAACTCCACATCTCCCATCTTAGTTTCTACTGCTCTGTATATTCCTCACTCACCCCAACCAGCTTTTTCATGCAATTTGACAAGATCTTGACATTTCTGCACTGCCTGTAGTTGGGCACATCCCCTTGCACATTTGCAGTGACTTTACAATGCTTATATTCCAGTCATTCAAGGTATGTCTCTCTCTCATTCTTTTCATACTGCTGTCAGCACCTTCAAAATGCATTCCTCCCCTAATGCACCCAAAGTCTGGATGACATCTGCCTTGCCTTCTTATGATCCTGATACTTAGGTGATGCATGCAGCAATACAGCTTCTCTTGTGTTTTATTCATTCAAAAGCTTTTTGAAATATTCTTTCTTTCTCTTATTCTGCCATTAATGTCCTGTACATGTGTGAGTGGAATGATGTTGGTGTCTTCCATTTTGAAACTGCCCTGCAACATGATTGACTTTATTGTGCCATCTGCTGATTCACTTTCCAGAAGCTTAAAAACAAACTGCATATCTGGCAAATATTCTTATCGGGAAAGGAAGTAATAATACCAAGTCAAGGCAGCCTTACGTAAGTGCCACCTATTCTTAGTATTCAAACTCCCAACCTCATCCCATAACCACACTTTATCCTGATAGCACTTATCACAACCCATATCTCCAACTCTTTTCTTCTTAGGCCCGAGTAACTCATAATGCAGATTCCCCTACCAGTGCTGGGTTACCAACATATCACCTTACATAATCTACTGTAGTAAAACAAACACAGACAAAAATGTAAAAAGAATGTTTTGAATTAATCAGAGACAACTCCCTTACTACTATCATGATATAAAATCCCACATTTTGTAATGTTTAAATGGCATCTGCAATTTACTGCATAATACCAAGAATTCTCTTTCTCCAAGATGCCAAGAAGAGAATAAGCAGCACTATAATAACCAAGTTTCCCTAAAAAAATTTTAGCAAATAGACCTTCTTTCAAAAGGAGAAGCTAAAAGATGTCCAATCACCATCTTTTTCAAGTTTGTTAAATTCCTCCAGAAATATAAACCTCTTTTGTTCACCCCATAATGCATGCATGAAACACTAGTGTATTTGTAAAGCTAACTACTTCTGCCTATCTTATTTTCACCAAAACCGTAACATTTCCACAAATTTATATCCAGACTTGCTTCTCCCAAGCCTCCTTCACTACCTGAGAATGCTATTAACCTGTTGTATCTCCTTTATCAATAAAGCTACATTGTCCAGAGAACTACACATAAAAAGGTAACTGTGACCATAAAACATAAGCACTAGTCCCCTGCTGTCTTAACTTATTAACATGCCATACAAGCATATTCACCACTAAACCAAAAGGGATGCGAGTGACAAACACAATGAATTCCATTTTAAAAAGGAATTAATTGATCTAACAAGAGGCTCAACCTGCCCACATATACACACCTTATCTGTGAATGTCACCATTTAAAAACCAACACTCTAAGTCTTAAAATCTTAAACAATGTCAAAAGCTTTGCTAATATAAAATAAAATAATATTAGTTTCTATACTATTGTGAATTAAATCAACTGCATTTTTATGCAACAACAATGAGCTACTAACATCTATACCCTTGTCCACGCCTGGAACATCTACAAAATACATCTTATCCATTTAAAGGTGTAGAATCCTGGACAGCAAAGCAATCATTAAAAACATGTGCTAACAAATTGAAATAATCAAAAAGATGTTAAAAGAATAAGGCAAACCACAACTTCCAGGTGCTCCTAGTTTTAAACCCTGTAAGATCAGTCATACTTCTTGCTTCAGAATCTCCTTCTCTGGATCAGGACTATGCAAAGCATCAAGCTGTAGAATGTATCACTGCCTGTCACCTCTTTTCTGTCTCCCCACATACAGATCTGTAACAAATCTATCACTCCCTGCATCTAGTCCTAGTTAATAAATAAACTTCAATTATAAACAATGCTTTCATTAATATAACTTATTTAATCTTTTTTTTTTTTACAATAACAAAGATCTTAGCCCTTCCTATCATGCAAGGAAATCCTGAGTTTATCTAATCCCCCATAATCCTATCTAAAATAATGTCATACCATTCATGCTGCTTTAGATAGTAATCACTGGATCAAACAGATGTATCCTTATTAATGTCATACACTTTCAGTAAATTTTCCAAGCCTTCCACCTAAATATTTTGTGCAGAAAAAGATACTGCTTTAAAGCCTCATATTTAAGGGTCAACTGACTAAATGACAAACGGGTATAAAAGTTCCACAATGCTGAAAGAACTGGCCTAAACTATCCATCACTCTTTCCATGTCTCGAAAGTATAGAATCCAGCTGGGGGGTGGGGGGGGGGACTCTTTTCTACTCTTACGCCATGAAAGGACAGAAAATATCTAAAGAATGGTAAGCACTTATGTTCATTAATCATATTAACAAGAGTTTTATCAGATCAAACCAAATACCAATTATTTAATTCATTTTAAAGTACTGAATGACCCTAATCAACCAATCAAAACATTACAAAAGTAAATACAATGATTAATCTTAAAAAGCAAAAATGTAACTAGCAGCCATCATTGTATCTCCCTTAAAGATCTAAACTGGCTAGAACTCCCACAACTCCTTCACTTTAATCAACTCACCCTCGCTCATAAACTTATTAACCACCCCCTTAACATCCCTTCCCTTCAAACCCTTCTCCAACCCTATCACCCCACTAGGCACCTAAGATCAAGCAACAAAAATCAACTCACTGTTATCAAACGCAAAAACTCAGCAGGAGAAGCCATATTTTCATGTACCATATCTAAACTTTGGAACAATCTTCCACCCTCTATAACTACTCTACCTTCCAGCAGCCTTTTCAAGACTGCACTCAAATTCCACTTAAATTGGTACTGGATTTGTCCTTCTTCTAATCCAGACTAACACCCCCACCCTTACCCCCCCCCATTGACTCTTAATCCAACTATACTACCACCACTACTAACTACAGTCAGAAATAGCTAGTTGTCTTTACATACTTTAAAATCTTGTCTGACAACTTTGTTACTAATATTATAAACAACAAGAAACTATCTTAACTTGCAACATTTACTGTATATACAGTTGATAATCAATATCTTGTTATTGTATTAAAGCCAACAACCTGTAATGTTGTTTACTATTGCTGCAACTTTGTATCTCTATTTATCATGTACATGATGTGGGGCTTTTCTCCCCGGGCATCCGCTGAAAAAGGACCTGTGTCCAGTCAGAATTTCCTGGTATACAAATGTAAATAAATAAATACAATTTTTATGCACTGCTTAACCGATTATAAATATTTTCAAGAAACATTTAATATTGATTAATTCTTTTAAACCTGGAGACTCATCGGCATCCAAATAAATATGGCATTGAACTTCAATACATTCTAACAAATAACAATTACACCTTCATGAGAAATATCTGATAGTGAATCAAATAAAAAAAAGGAAATTTCAAATGATAACATGATAAAGAATATTTAGTCAAGGTGTTATTAGTGTTTTTATTCTTTATAGTTAGTGCATGTTCATAAATTCTTTGTGAAACCATTCTATTAATCTTACTCAGAAACATTTACAAATACTGCACGCAGCTAAATAAACAACATGCTGTGACTTACAGATAAATTTATTTTTAGCAACTATTAATATGTTTAAAAATGCTTTGGCTATTCAGCAGATATCTACACTGTTTATAAGACTGACAGCCATATGCCTCAAAATGGGCATTACCACTAGTGCATACATTTGTATCCATTTTATTGAACTTGACAAATTACTTAGTTTTTTATATATAAAAGAAAAATCACCAACAGTATTAACCAAATCCCTATTAAGCTGAATAATTTTCCAGTTATCTTTCGCAATAACCTTAATACAATCTATATCAGAACTAACTGGTAGTAAAAACAATTTAGTGAAGCAGATACATTCTTGCTTCTGTTTAGCAGTATATCCAAAATGAATTATAGGTTGTAATTTAACCAACCTATTACCAGTAACTTCATTTTTTTCTGATTTTCTTAAAATATAACTTCTATCAAAAAATAAATTAGCACATTTACCTTATGCATAAAACTGCATCATAACTAATCAATATACAAAGTCTAATAAAGTGTCCTCTTGTAATATTCTATTTCATGAATGCAGGGTGCATACTACTATAATGAAGATAATTATTTACAAAAGTTGGGTTCTTAAACAAGACGCATCCATAATGATCATAAAATCTAAAAAAATCTACCTTCATACCTTTATGACCATTAGTAAACTTCACAAAATCTGTGCTGTCATTAAAAGATATTAAAAAAATCATTCCATGTACTGTTCCAGATTAACATTAAAGCATCTATGTATCTTTTAAAAAAGCTGAGGATGTTTTATTAAGAAATCATGTTCCCACCAAGCCACAATTAAATGTGGAAATACAGTGTAATCCTAGCCCCAATAGCAACACCCTTCAGTTGAATGTAAATGTTATCCTGGAACATAAAAAACAAGTTATTCATAAGTGCTAACGCAAGCAATAAACAGATAATTCTAATTTTAACACTATCAAAACTAGCAAACTTGCTGAGATATATCATTACAAAATCAATACCAGTATCCCAAACTATGGAAGTATATAAAGACCAAAACTGGAGCTACCAGTGGAAATAACACCAAACAATCCTATGACCAAACACTGTCAGCAGCCTGGAAATGTTGACACTAGTTTTTTTTTTTTTTGAACAACACAACCAGCGGCAACCACTAGTTCATAC
The DNA here is from genome assembly GCF_019279795.1 of Protopterus annectens. Classification (NCBI taxonomy): domain Eukaryota; kingdom Metazoa; phylum Chordata; order Ceratodontiformes; family Protopteridae; genus Protopterus; species Protopterus annectens. The sequence goes on along the minus strand of NC_056747.1, from coordinate 480,263,109 downwards.
AAAATCCTCTTTATTCTTAACCATACAGCAAAAGCACTGGATTGGGCACTTTCTTCCCCTAAACTGGGGATTTCATCAGAATCAACTCATTAGTTCGATCAAAAGGCTTTTATACATACATTAAATGACGTCACTACCAATTAATTAATTAAAAGTAAAATTCTCCCATTTACAGCTATAAATAATACTCCAAAATAAAAACACTAAAAATTACAATTTCTTCTTATTAAAATTCTTCTTTTATGTATTTATAATAAATTAGTTGACATGTCCATGAAAAAATTCTTTTAGCTGTGTATTGTCCCATTTTGTTTTAATAAAGTGTGGCCTTATGAATCAAAATAGGTTTGAGTGAAATGAATTCATTTAGGCCTGGACTGTGACAGGCTTGTAGTTTTATCTGCCATTTCATCTGTCTTGCTTCAATGTGACTTCTAAAATCACCTCCTCTAGGGTTAGGCAATACTTTTTCAAAAATGGCAAAAATAAAACCCTCAAAATTAATACATCCTTCCGAATGTTTAAAAAGAGCATTAGTAGTATTGTGGGTTGATATTTGGTAATTGTGTTCGTAAATCCTGTCCCTCAAACGTCTCTCAGTCTTCTGAATGTAAAATGCTGGACAGGATTTACACATTGCCAAATACACTACCCCTTTTGTTTGGCAGTTTCCTCTAACAAACCTAACTTTAGATTTTAAAGTATTAGATAAGGAAATTGTAGCCTTATCACAAATGTATTTGCATTGGGAACATGTCCCACATCTTGTTGTACTGTATTTGAAATTATTGTGACCTCCAAAATTTCCCTCAAATAGTTTTTTAAGATTTGTGCCAGTTTTAAATACAAATAATGGCTTGGGTCCAATTGTTGCCCACAATAATGGATTGCTTTTTAAAATAACCCACTTTCTTTCCACTATATTAATAACCTCACTGGCCCCCGACCAATATGGAACAACCATAGCTCTTTCATAGTTATTATTTTCATTTTCATTTTCACTCACTGTTGCTATATTTTTAGATATAAATGGGATCCCTAACAGGGGCTTATACCTTTTTCCCCATTCTTTAAGCACATTTTCAAAATTTTCCTTAACTAAATTATAGGGGTACCCCCTTTCTAAAAACATAGTGGCTACTTTTTCTAATTCTCCTTTTACTTCTTCTTCCTGGGAGGTCATTCTCACAACATGTATGAATTGCCCTTTGATAATACTTTTCTTCTGGTGTTGTGGATGATTACTAGAATATTCAAGGTACGTGTTACTAAAAGTGGGTTTTCTGTGAATTTTTGAGGAAAAACCTGTTTTCCCTTTTTCTATGCACATGTCCAAACAGTTAACATTCTGCTCATTACAAATATAGGTGAATCTCAAAAAGTTTGATGTTTCATTCAAATAATCAATAAAATCCTTAACTCTAGCAGTGGAACTGGCCCAAAACACAAAAATATCGTCCAAAAAATGGATGTAAAGTTTTATATCTTTAAAAAATTCACTTTTAATTACCATATTGGTCTCCCATTCTAACAAAACTAAATTGGCATATACGGGAGCACAGGAGACACCCATAGCAACTCCTCTTTTTTGCTTAAAATATTCACCCTTGAACATAATGAAGTTGTAATCAAGGACTAGTCCCATAAAATCAAGAATTAGTTCTATTCTATTACCAAAAATTTTATTTTTTCTAATTACTTTTTCAAACATCTCCATACCTTCCTCTGTAGGGATAGAAGTAAATAGGTCGACCACATCTATGGTCAAAAATGTGATCTTGTCATCCCATAAATTACTAGATATTCTTCGTAGGAAGTCCCACGAGTCTTTCAGTAAATGATGAGCATTGTTCACTTTTGGCTTCAACCATTTATCAATAACCACACCAAAGGGGTAGGTTTTTGAACCTTGCCCTGATACTATAGGCTTGAAACTAAAAGTTTCTATCCCCATGTGGGTTTTTAGTATCCCAAATATAGTAGCGACAGTGGGAGTCTTAACTTTTAAAAAATTGTAAGTGCTAACCACAATTCTTTCATCTAACAAATATTCTTCCAAAAAATGGTATATAAAGACAGTGCCCCAGTAGTAATTAATATAGTTTCTGTACCCTTAACACATTGTTCCTAACCAGGTTGAAATGAACCCAAGAATCTTGCAAATAATATGTAGCTTGATGTACTACAGGATTCATGATCAAATCCAAGTATGCCATAATATATTCTGTCTTACTATTGTTTGCTGAAATAATTGACCTGAAAGGAGGGTTAATGACATCTTATATGAATTGTTGGGATACCAGAGATCACACCAACCCTTGGCTGGTCATTCTTCAAAAATTCATAAGCAGAAAAATCAATAAAACCCTGATTAAATAAATTCAATAATAGAAATAATATATTAAATATTGAAAAGTGCTGCATTAAATATTTAGGAATTAATGTATAGCAGTTAATATTGGACAACATATTAAATATCTTTCAGTGTCCATAACTACAACAGCATTACCTTTGTCAGATTGTATTCTTAGATGCTTAATATTTTTAAATTCAGTTAAAACATCTCTTTCAGATTTAGTCATGTTATACACTTTCCTAATGGGCTTAGCATTTAACAATTTCCTGAAATCATTCTCACATGCATTCTGAAATATAATCAAGGTATTATGTAATGTGACGTTATAAGTACTTTTTATAAATCAAACTAGAATCAGTACCATTAAGTCTATTAACATTATATATATATATATATATATATAGAGAGAGAGAGAGAGAGAGAGAAAGAGGAATAAATTAAATCTTTTGTTCATTAAGTCAATAATGCATTTACCTACAGACTGAAAACTTGGCAGGATAAGTTCTTCTCTTTCAACCTTGACTCTTTGTTCTGCTCCTGCCTCTGAATGATGAGTGAGTCATTTAATTCAGTATTGGCTAATGTGTTGAAAAAGGACACCAGTGATAAGATCAGACTGGTGCCTTGCCATGAGCTGATGCTGAACTTGCCAAGTTTTAAAAGAACTAGCTAATCTCTCTGATCTTCTGGGCAAATTTGGAAAACCAGAAGGGTTGTCGACTGATAAAAAAAAAAAAAAAACATGTCCGCCTGAAGAATCCTGATGAGAGCCAGCACCACCATTAAATTAAAATCAATGCCTCCATTATCAGTAATTATTTGATTGTTATACGTAAGAGGATACATAGAGCTTTCTTTTAACTATCAGCATCCCTACTGTGTTTCTTTTGCTTCCTAGCTATAACTGTTGTAAGTTGCCTTTCTACTTAGACAGTAATACCAAGATTGATAGAATCCAACAGGTTGAAATACTGATTATTCCTGATACTGCTGTCAAACCTTCTAAATTAATTATGTAATACCTCAGCCTTGGTTGCCTAATGAACCACCACATGCTTCAACAATGTTAAAGCAGTATTGTTAAAAAGATCCACCAGAATATTATAAATGTCATCATTCTTAGTGATGCCATTTGGAAACTTAATTAGTCTGAAACCTTTCAGAACTTTTTGATAAAAATAGTGTTCCAAGTAGAAATTCACATATTCTAGCTTTTCAGTTTGAAAAGCATAGACTCTTAAGTTATAAAAGTTTAGTTCCATTAACACTACTGAGCTGTGTATTCTCTGCTGTAACCAAACTGCTAGTAAAAGTATAAATAGTACCTGCATTAAGATGCTCAGAGCTGGTGCAATTCACATTTTGAAACTGGTCGGCAATCAATGTTCCATCAAAGATGTCCATTGAACCAGTTGTAATGCTGATGTTAGCTTGTTTAGACAGTATATAAAAAGTCTACTGAAAGCAACCTAGTAAACAGATCACCAAAAGATTGACTGATCGACAAAAATTCCTTAGGTAGAGCATGTATGGATAAATTCAAACTGGCATCTTCATTCATCTTACTATTCACTTGGTGGCATATGCCATATCCAACCTGAAAAAAACACTAGTCAAACCTAACAAGTAAATGACAGAATCCAGTGTAGAGGTGAAGCAGCATGAAAATAAACTAAAAACTCCTCACACGCTATGAAATTACATGTAAAAAAAACGCACCAATACCAAAATGATGGCAAGTGCTTTCATTCTTTAATTATATTAACTAGAACTTCATCAGACCAAACCAATTATGTAATTAATTTTAAAGGACTGAATACAGATCACATGATCCTAACCAATCAATCACAACAGTAAATAAATTAAAATGATTCATTCATCTTAAAAGGCAAACATATATAAATACAAAAAACTAAAAATGTACTGTTTGCATGCATCAGATACTCACAAATAAGATAACTTCAAGAAACGTTTAATATTGATTAATTTATTAAAACCTGGGGGCTTATCGCCATCCAGATAAATTTGCCATCAAACTTTATTACATTCCAACAAACTATAAACATCAAGTCTACTAGAAATATCTGATAGTCAATCTAATACAAACATTTCTTAAAATTACAACATAAAGAATGTTTAGCCAAGCCAGTATTAATATATTTGTTATAGTTAGTGCATTTTCTTAATGAATGATTTCTTAATAAAATTTCCTCTATTTAAACATAACTGTTTTTATAAAAGATACATAGATGATATGGTATTTATCTGGAACAGTACATGGGATGATTTTTTTTTATTATTATTTAATGATATCACTGGTTTTTGGAAGTTTACTATTGTGATAAAGGTATGAAGGTACATTTTTTATATTTAATGATCAGTATCCAGCTTTTGCAAATAGTTATCTTCATTATAGTAGTTTGCCTATCCTTTTGTGGTATGTGAGCATTTTTTAGTTTATTTTTACACTGTACTATCCTTACACTGGATTCTGTTGTTTTCTTCCTACTCTTACATGTATATCCTATCTAGCCTAAGAAGCCAAGAAAATATATGTGCTATGATCTAAAAAAAACAAGGATTGGCTAGTGAAATCCATAGGGTTTCCAAAAAATATTTAAGGCAAAAATAATCAATGACGGTCTCAATTTAACACTTTTAAGTATACTGTGTACTGTGGCTTACAAAAAATCCATATGTCTCAGAATATATCATAAAATACAACTATCCATACTTCCATTTTTCTGTCTCCTACCCAACAGAAGGCTAATGAAATCAACAACCCAACATAATGGGTTCTAATCAGTAAATAGTACACAAAATAATTCATCAATCCCTCTTCTTCAATAGAACATATACATTACTAGAGTGAATATGCTTCTCTTGAAGCCAGAAATCATATCCCAGGACTCCAACAAACTCTTCCACAAAAATCTCTAATACTCTTAGTAGTAAAGACTGTATCACCTGAATCTGTTTCCGCAAATCTACTGAAAATTTTCTCTCTTTATCGTGCCTTAATCTGTCTCCTGTACAGTTTTAAAAGAAATGTATCTTACATGTCATAAACAATAATAGCTGTGACATTTGTCATCCCTTTAAAATGTATTTTTATTTCTCTTTTAAAACTATGTTTAAGGACACTTTACTCTATGATTTTATTTGAATTTCCTATGCCTTTTACTAAAGTGTTTTCCAAATAAATCTCCCCTCCCATAAGATACACAGGGTTTTTCAATAACTAAAACTATATATTTTATGTTGTGAGAACAAATCATCATTTTTAGCACTTGCTTACAAACTACTGTAAATCTTACAAATTCATCAGTACATAAATCAACTCCCATTGTAACCTTCCTCCTTATCTGATAGGACATGTTTTCACCTAAGTCTGGTACAATGTTTCCTTCATGAAAAAGTTATTTAGGGGGTGCTGACAGAAGTAGTACTTTATACTATGAACAATCAAGTCAAAAATGGTCAGAGACTCTTGTGATGCCCCTGCACTGACCCAGTAATCAAAGACCCTCAATTTTCAACACTAGCACCAGTGAGGGATGTACACATTGGGAGGATGACAAGTACACACACAGTGAAATACAATTTCCCTTAAGAGTACACCAAGACTGCAGTCAGTCTGGGGCTGGTTTCTGCCTCTTTCTCCAGATCCCCAATAAGATTCCCCACTGGCACAGCTATAGGATTAAGATCTCAGCCGAGCAGTCAAGCCAAAACTGCCAGCAGCCTCTCTGTCCAACCAGTGCTTCGTGCCCCTGCCCACGTAGCTGACATACACACTTTGAGATTTGATTTATATACACAGACACACACTCACACACACTCTTGGGAAAGGCCGGCACAGGTTTACTAGCTATGCCCCCTTCTGCCCAGACTAAAAGTTAGTTATCACTGCCACCAACCAGCTCATTTTCAGCTACTATAAGGTCCTTCCCAAAGGGTGACCAATTCTACTGTGTGATGTTACTATTATCCAAATGGTAAGTGTGACCAAGACTTGCAAGGCTAAGACTGGCATATAAAGTGCCTGCCACCAGATACATATGCAAGTACACTGAGAGCTTATATATCTCTAAAAAAAAACAGCCACAATTAAAAAGTTTAAATATATTTAATAAGTAATAAAAGAACAAGACAATATTCAATAACTCAGTGCAGTGACTACGGAGTTTCAAATCACAGGAAATATTTTAAAATGTTGCAGGACGGTCTCAAATAAATGCAGAGAACATCTAACCTAATCTTACTATATTCTTATCTATATCTAAGAGAAATTGCTTTTCCCTAGTTACATACTATTAGCAAGGCAAGTGCTGATGAGAGGATTTTTCCAGGTCCAAAGACAAATACAATATGCACAGTCTCTGAGAGAGTTCCCAAATTAATATCAAAACATAACTGCTGAGTTAGCTTTGGATGACATCACTCTCTGTCACCTTCCTTCAGTTCCCAGGCTAACGGAAACTAAGAATTATTAGCATCACTGTGTGAGAAGTACATAACTGTCAGAAGTTTTCCTCGAACTGGATGTCATAAAACAGTTAAACACTTTTACATTTTAAACCTAGTAATTATTTCTGTTTCAAGACAATAGGAAAACCTCTTGCAGAAGACATTGTGTCTGCTTGTTGCACTGAAACTCACTTTTTACAGCACACCGTAAAGCACTTAATTTCAACTTATTTTCTTAAAGGTTTGCTGTATGTTCCAACCTCTATCATCAAAACATACATTTGCACAGGTATATAGTTCATACACATATCTGTTCTTTTCCAGTAAGGTAATCTGTGGTTACATTTCTGAAGCTCAGTACAAAACATACAGTTCAACACACACTTCTGCACCAGTAGTTTAATGTCCACATAACATATAGTTCTCTTACATTTGCAAGACAAGCATATGAATCATATTACTATTCACAAATGACATATGATAATTTACAAAATTCCAGATAGCTGGGCTGGCAGTGTCACAGGCTCCACTACACTTTTCTGCACTATTGAGGACACACTTAATACCCAAATTCTTCAAATCTGAGAAATGATATCATAAGCATCAATATAATGTATGCCTTCATTCTCCACTAAAGTAACACATTTTATCTGCCACCCATAATTTAAAATTCCCCTGATGCTGTTCACATAAAACATATATATATATATATATATATATATATATATATATATATATATATATATATATATATATATATATATATATATATATATATATATATATATATATATATTATATATATATATATATATATATATATATATATATATATATATATATATATATATATATATATATATATATATATATATATATATATATATAGTTCATCCTCTACAACTTTATATCCAATAATGACATCCTACATTTCAATCCAGATATTTAAAAGTACACTTTTTCCTAGAGCACTGAAGCAGAATCAATGATAGCAGACATTTCCAGTGAAACAGCAGGTCCACAGCATAAACCACTGTTTACCATAATCAGCTGCAAGCAGTGGTCAGAGAAGGCTCTAAGGCTGAAAATCTAGAAGTTGACTGGAGAGAAAGTACAATAGTTCAAAGAGTTACTCATGGGTCTAGCACCTCAAGAAGAGGAAGAAATATGTGGAGTTAAAGAAGAATGTCAGCACCTCAAAACAGTGCATGTGAGGAGTAAAGAACAGAGATATGGCTGAGCCATGTATGGAAATAACGTACATAAGGAACACTGGAGGTGGAAAGCAGAATTTCAGAAAGTCATCAAAAGAAAAGAATGCAGGCAAAAGTTAGAAGATAGAAATGACAGACCAGGCTAGGAAAGAATACTGGTTGGCTAGCAACGAAGCTAAGAAATGAGATGCATTAGCAAACAATAGGACATCGGAGGCACTCTACCTACTTCTGGAAAGTGACTCAGTAGATTGCACAAGAAAACTATATCAGGTTGTAAGGCAAAGACAGAAAGGTAAAGAAAATAGTCAGACACCCTTCATAAAGGATGCCAGAAACAACCTGCTCTTTGGCCGACAGAACACCAAAGGCAGATGGAATGAGTACTTCCAGCAGCTTCTAAATGAAGACAAACCCACAGAAGTTGTACTGCCTCAGACATAGCCTATAATGAGAGAATAATAGAAGCTCACCCTAGAAGAAGTAAGAATAGCACTAAGGAAAATGAAGTCAGTGAAACCAGCAGGTTCAGATAAGGTCACAGCAGATATGATAAAGATGCTTGGTGAGACAGGGGGGAAAAAAAGGCTCCTGAGAGTACTCATAGTAGTGTGGGGAGAATGGTGTATCCAAAATGATTGGAGAATAAGCATTCTCATGCCGGTGTACAAGAACAAAGGGGACATCCACAACTGTGGGCAGTACAAAGGTATCAAACTCTTGTCACATTGCATGAAAGGTCTGGAGAAGATGATTGATAAACAGATACACACAGTAGTAAAAAGACTGGAGATGAGCAGCTCAGATTCAGATGAGGATGCAGCACAACTGGCCCAATGTTTTCAGTGAGACAGATAGTTGAGAACAAGCTAGAGATGAGGAAATAGATTCCAACTGGACATTCCTAGACTTTGTGAAAGAATGTGACAAGGTCCCAAGAAGGTTAATTTAGGCAGTACTGTGGTGGCTTCAGTCCTAGAAACATTGGTAGAAATAGAGCAGGCTATTTACAAGGACCCAATGACTCAAGTGCGAACAGTGTTCAGTCACACAAAGGGGTTCCCAGTGGGAGTATGTGTACATCAGGATTCAGCTCTGACCCTACTGCTGTTTATACTGGTGATAGGCTACATTAGCAAACAGGTCAGAGGGGGCAATCAACAATGTTGTTGTAAGCAAACGATGTGGCATTATAAGCAGACTCTGAGCAAGAGCTTAGCAAAGTATAGGGGAATGATGGAATACACAACTGAAGGTACATGAGATGAAACCAAGTGCAGACAAGACAGTGGTAATGGCAGCAAATTGGGGGAATCAGAAGAAGCTGAGAATTGAGATTGAAGGGAAGACAGTTGAACAGTTTAATAGGTTCAAGTATCTGGTAGAGGTGGTTGAAGAGATGGAGAGTCTGAATGAAGAGGTCAAAGCTAGAATCGGGGGGGGGCTGCAGCCAACTGGCATAGTGTGCCAGCTGTAGCATATGACAGAAGAATCCCCAAAAAAAATGAAAAGTAAGGTGTACAAGGCAGCAATGCAACCAGTACTACTGTATGGTACAGAAACCTGAGCAGTAAAGGCAGAGCAGATGAGTAAGCTATAGGGGATGGAAATTAAGTGTCTGAGACAGGCGGTAGGATGCACACTGTGGGACAGATGAAGAAATGAGGACACAACAGCAGAAACCAAATGTAGAAAAGATCAAAGTGAACAGATTATGGTGGTTCAGGCGCTTCTTCCGAAAATTAGAAGACAATCTGGTGAAGATGATTTAGGACAGACAGGAACAAGGTTATTGAAAATGAGGACATCCAGCACAGAGGTGGATGGATTATGTGAGAGAAGATCTGTGACAGTCAGGCATGATTGTCGAAGAAGGCAGGAGTGTAGCACTGAATCAAGACAGATGGCAACAGTTAACATGACACTCTGACCCCATGTAGAAAAAAAATGGGGAAAAGGGGGTTGATGATTTACAGAATCTGAAGTCTTTTTAATGTCCAAAACAAACAGACAGTAAGAAACTGAAGCTTGTTTTAAGAATATCTAATAAAACAGTTCAGAACCTGAAGAAAACTCTGCCTTCTTGCTGTGAAGAATAAGAACATGGCTCATGGTCTTATTATACAAGTCAGATTAAGACATCCCTCCAGATACAGTCTCGTATGAAACAATAAATTTTTCTTTCATACAGTGATGGATTTGGGATCATTGGCTTAAGACAGTAATACTTCCAAACAGAACCATCTCCACAAATCATTTAACACTTTCTTGGATATAATAGGTTCATAGGTTCATAGATTAGTACTAAGCTAACTGCCCTTGCGAGCCATTTTAAGCCTAGCCAATTATCCCTTGTGAGATTCAAACCCTGCACCTTGTGTTTGTAAGGCAAACACCTTAACCATTGGGCCACCCTCCCAACTATAATTTATTAATTATTTGCTGAAGTCAGATCATCTTCAGGTTAGTCAAGAACTGCTTCCTTAAGTCTGAACACTAAAAGCAAGCCACATGTCAAGCTTGTTTCTCGCTGTGGAAGCTACTTCTTTTACAATAAGCATGTTGTGTATTTCATCCACAACAGAGCTTCAAAAACAGCACCAGGGCTTTGACTTGACTCAAGCTTGATCATATCTGTTGCATCTCTTCAGGTAGGCCTCACAGATTACAAGCATAATCTCATCAGAAACAACAGCAGCATAAATTTTACCTACTACAGACATATTCACACCAGCTCTCTCATCCAATGATTCCTATGTAGCAAAATGTATGGGAATTTCACTAGGGTCCTGTCAAATTCCTCTCAATCTGTGTAAATATAACCTCAAGAATCAGCAGGAATCAGCAGGAATAGATTCATACATAATGGAACTAATATTGCCAATAAATGCAAATAAGTAAATTAATAAAATTCAAGAAGAATAAACTGTATGATGTTGTTTTTCTTCACAAAAGTGTTTGATGAAAAACATAATGTAGCTAATTTGGTACAATCTAAAGCTAAAAATGTTATAGCCATTTTCTATAGCAGATCAATTTTAAATAATTTGTTTATACATTTATTAATCATGTAGGTTCAGTGGTAAAAATATCCTTTTAATGCATGACCTGGGCTAGAAAGCAAAGTTAAAAACAAGTTTAACTCTGTGATCAAAATCATTCTCAAATATGAAACGTATCTGTGCTACTGCATTCTGTACAGAAACAGTATATTAATTCACTGAGCTACATTAGAGATGAACGCAATGAGTTTAACTTCAACTAACTTAAATTAAATACAAGTATTTCAATACAGTATTATGACACGGGTTCATAGGTAGGTGCTCGGCTATCGGCCCAAGGGCCTAAGTAAGCCAAGCCAACAAGGCTGTTAATTTCCTGTGGCCCTGTCGAGCAGAGCCACAAAAGTGATCCCAGGGGTGTATTTCATATTTCCAATCCACTCATCAAGATCTTTCTTGAAGAGTGCTAATGAGGAACTTTGCTTGACATAGATGGGTAGCTTGTTCCAGGGTATAGGAAGTCTCTGGGACAGGAATCTATCCCTCCAGCATGTCCTGTTTATTGTGGTGACAAGGTTTAGGTCCCTAGAGTGTGTAGCTTGGAGGGATTGGATTTCTTAAGGTGTAGCATGTCCAACAGCTCTGGGTTTGACATAGCTTTATATGTTAGGCAGAGATCTCCTCGGAGTAGGTGATATGATACGGAGTAAAGCTGGAGTTTTGTGAGACAGTCAGTGTAGGGCATCTGTTTGAGGCCAGTAATGTGAGGTACTTCTGTGGCCTTTCCAGCTGCTGCAGATGTCATGTGAGGTGCATTCCAAAAGGGGCATTGTACTGTATAATGGGGTCTAATGAGTATAGAGTAGAGGGGAACAGTGACCTCTTTGTTCCTGGATGAGAACCTTTTTGTGATGAGGTGTGCCACATAGAAGGATTTCCTGACTATTGTGGCAATGTGATTATCAAAGGAGAGACTACTGTCCATCTGGGTCCCAAGGTCTCTTATCACACATGCAGCGTTAAGTAGACTGCTGTTTATGTGGTAGTTCATGGGTACCGAGTTTTTACCAAAGGGGATGACAATGCACTTTTTGGCATTGAGCTTGAGGCCATGCCTCTGACACCAGGCATCTGGCTCAGTGAGGCCCTTCTGTAGGATGTCCACATAATTTAGGGACTCGACTATGACTACTAGTTTGCAGTCATCTGCGAACTTAGTTAGCCAGAGGCCTTCCGTGTTAGCTTGTACTTCAGAGAAGCAGATACCAAACAGGAGAGGTCCCAGGATTGAACCCTGTGGTACTCCACTTGTTACTGGCTTGAGGTCAGATTTGGAGTCTGCAACTTTTACAATGTGGGTTCTTTCAGTGAGCCATTTGACAACCTATCTTGTGACGTAGGGATTTATACCTAGTTTAGTGAATTTAGCTATAATTCCAGAATGGGGGATGGTGTCGAAAGCCTTGGTGAGGTCAAGATAGGCTGTGTGAACCACCTTACCCTCGTCTACGGCTTTGGTGACTGCCTCAAAGAAGTCGATCAGGTTCAGGAGGCATGATCTGCCTTTCACAAACCCAAACTGGAGGGTGTCCAGAGTTTGGAGGTTACCAATGTCTTTGTTTATGAGTTCCATGATGATACATTCCATGGCCTTGCAGACCAGGCTCGTCAGGCTAATAAGGCGATAGTTCCCAGGATCAGTGGTGGCTCCCCCTTTGTGGAGTGGGATAACTGTTGCTGTGCACCATTCAGTGGGCACAAAGCCAGATGTGAGACTATGATTTAACATGGTGGTTGGTGGGGAGCCAGTTATTTCTGAAGTTCATGTAAAACACAGCCTGGGATGTTGTCTGGTCCCATGGGTGCTGTGTTTTTGGTTTTAGAGAGTGCAGCTTTTACCTACAGAGATGTGACTACAGGGACTCTGCAGTCTTCCTGTATAGATATGGGCCCTTTAGTTGGTGAGAGGGGGGATAAAGTTAGCACTGAACCAGGATGTTGGCAATATCAGTTGGTTCTATAATTTTCATGCCATTGTGCTGTAACTCAGAGCAGATCTGGGTGTTACCATTGAGATTCTTGGCATAGCTATAGAATGCTTTGTGGTTGCCCTCAGAATCAGTGGTGATTTTGTTTTTGTAGCTAGCTTTGGAGGATCTTAAAAGGGATCTCAGCTTCTTACTGAGGCTGACCCGGCAGCTCCTCCACGCATGGGATTTTAATCTCTTTTGCAACAGTTTCTTCCTTCTGTTGTAGAGTTTGTTTATGGCAGGGGACCACCAGATTGGCTTCCTTTTTTGGATGATAGTGCCTTGTTTCTGTTTGGAATAGCATGATCTGTGCACTCTTGTAAGTGCTTATAGAGTGCATTTGTGTAGGATGCAGCAGTCGTAACTGTATTGTCCAACTGCATGGGTGTCATGAAGTTCGCCACTTCTGTCTTAAGAAGCATGAAGTTGGCTCTGGAGAAATTTTTTACCATGGTTTCCTTAATGGTGGGTGGGGCAGGATGCAGATATCTAGGGTGATTAGCTTATCATTGGATCTGAACAAAGAGGAGTTGATTTCAGGTGTGGAACACTGATCACTCATGTTGGTAATGGCTAGGTCTAGGATATTGTTACCCCTGGTGGGGGTGTGGATAAGTTGACCCAGGGCATTGGAATTTATTAATTCCAGAAAGCGTTGAGCAAAGGAGTTGGTACGTGAGTAGCTTTCCCAGTTAATGGTGGGGTAGTTGAAATCTTCCATTATTAGGGTGTTTAGTTGAAGCCTAATATTTTACAGTATATCAAGAAAAGAGGAGTGGGAATCCTGGGGCATGATGGGGGATCTGTAGCAAGCTACAATTTGGATTGCAGTTTTGCCCAGAGTTAGTTGCACTTGGATAACCTCGGATGCATTATGCTGCGCAACTAGCCTGGAGGTGTGGATATCCTTAATTAATATGGACACACTTCTGCCTTTGGTGTTCTGATCCAGGTTAGATGGCTGAAAAGTGTGGTATGAGTTATAGCCTGGTAATGCAGGGGTGCTCTCTACAGCCTTGAACCAGGTCTCATATCATATATTTTTTATTTGATCTCTACCTGCCCACCTGCACCTATTTTGACTCCACCTTTAATTTCTACGTTTAGAAATGTCCAGTTTATTCATGCACTTGGTAAAGTTTTGCTAAATGCCTAAGCATAGTACATGCATGATACCCCACCAGGTATTAAGTATAAAACAATCAATCAAATTACACGGATTTTTGAAGATACTTAGATTAAAATGGAAATACTCAATGCTTATTAGCTGAACCAGTTTTAGTCATCTGTGCAACTGTATTGTACTACGCAATCAAAGAATTTACTGCATATGGGCATTTTCCACTTTCTCTCTAGGCAGCATAATTTCCAAATTAGCATATCAAGACACAGAGTGGTATAAATGAGCTTTGTCCCAGTACAGAAACACTTTGCTTTAATATGTCTGTTAATGTTAACTTTTATCTGTTCTTGACTATGTATTGTTCTACTGCACAATTACTGTGCTGTCATATCAGTAACTTATTACTGTGAAGACCATGATATGTTGTCCTTCAAATTCCATTGTTCCATATATGTACTATGTCCTGAATAAAATGTTTCTTGTATAAATATTTATTTTTGTCTGTGTTATATCTATGTCAATCTATTTATATAACTCACTAAGAATAGATAAAAAGTGGTTTGCCAAAATAAAAGGTTTTATACAGGAATCTGAAATCCCTAAATGGTCAGGTAACAGGCCTAACAAAACAGAAGATTAGCAAAGAAGCTTGTCACTGACTGCTGCAGTAGTAGAGCTGAATAATAAAAATGCTGCTGTCGCAGGCTAGGTCTAGCACTGATCAATCCATACCAGGGACACCAAAGAAGAGTTTGGGAGAACAGCAGACAACTGTGTTTCACCTGGTTTGCCTAGTATACATCCTGAATAACTCTTCCCATAGAGATAAGTGGTATACACATATGCATGTGTGCACATTTTTTTATTCTACAGAGGCATGGTATTTTAAAGCATAATATAACACTGTTATCAAATGAATTCACTGGCACATTTCCTCTGTGACACAGATGGATAGAGTCATTACTGTAACTCATATGTCATGGGTTTAAATAATGTTTCAGTTGCTGAACGGGGGTGGAAATGAATGATCTTTTGTTAGTGTTCCCACCTAGGTGGGAGTACTTTGGTTGCTTTCAGCTGTTAGAGTTTGTCACTTTGGGTTGGAAGGACATGACCACTTCTCAAAGCAGATTGCAAGTCAAGGAATGACATAAGAATATCCACCAATGTTTTTGTGGTAGTAATCCTTCCAGGATGGAAAAACATAGCCAGTTGCTGTGGTGATGCAGGTATTTACATCACCACCACAGGAAGAGTTTAGGGAAGACTATAAAAAACTTCCGTCATGGCTGTCTGGGTGATGGATGTAACTCGTCTCTCATGTTAAACAACAAAGGTGCTCTGGCAGCTTTTACGCCTGTAGGGAACAAATGTGCAGCTAAGGCAGCAGCTTAATAGTTGGCAGGCATAGGGATATAATGAAGATTCAAACACAGAAGTGAATTCTTCATTTAAAAGAAAATATGCTGTCAAAATCTAGTTCATAATATCTAGCCACATAGAACAAAGGGATAAATAAGACAATTAGTAGTCTTGGATCTGGAGGAGCAATTTAGGGACAGTGAGAGTAAGGAGCAGCTCAAACTCCCAGTGAGGTAAGTAAGTAGCCTGAAGTACAACATTGATGATGGATAACAGATGGAGGCAGAATAGCAGAGAACAGGATGGGCCAATGATATCAATGTCCACCAATCTCTGCATGGGTATTAGACATTAACAGATTTATACATAAAAATGTATATGAGCCATGGCGATGGCACTGTAGGATAATTGTGCATTATGATAACACAAAGACAAAAGCCATGGGGGAAAAACAACCATGTTGTGTGATTGCCTAGACAACAGCTTTTCTGCAGGTCATCTGTCACACAAGCAGAAGTCACCTCTTGGTAGATGTGCCACAAGGCAAACTATCACTGTAGACTGGTAGCCACCCTTACATCATGATGCACTGTACAGTGATTATATGTCAATGTTGAATGAATGATGATAAAGGAGGTGGAAGGTGCTTCACAGTTGAAGGCTCATAGGGCAAATAATTGTAGAAACACTTTAGAATTATTAATACAATAAAATAAAGTATAAATGATTAGTCCAGATAAAATCACTTTAGTTGAAAGATTTGGGAGACTCTCTCTGATAACCTCACTGTGGGAGGAATAAAGACACTGCAAATGTTGTCATTGTATAATAGCCTGTAGTCACTGCATCTGACCTCAATACTGCAGGAGCTCTGACACAAGTCCCTGCTCCTACAAGTTTACTGAGAATTTTATCATTGTATAATGTAAGCACATTTTATCATGAAGAACCTTGCTGACTATTAACTTTAATCAGTCAAACACAAACCTCCTCTGTGACTGAAAGTCTCTGTGAAATAGTCCGTGCACTCTAAAGACCTCTTACTAAGTTGGCCACTGTCCCATTTTTCTTGACAAGTAGACTATACTGCATATGCCAATTATCTAGCACCAGGAAATGACAGAAAACCTGTTTTACTTCATACCTCTTTGTTAACTGCTTTGTACTGGCTATAAACTTACTGTTCTCAGTTATAATTTGACTTGAGGGTCAGAAGCCCGCTATCCTATCCCCAGTCTCCACCCACCCCCCTCTTACGCGAACATTATACTTCCTACATACACATTTCACTTGTGAAAGTTATTCAAAACTGCTCCCCAAATGACCTTACTACTTCTATACATGCACTTCTGTTTCTTGTTTCCTACTTTCCTATCGCCATTTAATGTTTAGCCGCATTCTGAAATGTCTTCCTCCCATACTGCTTTGCACTATATCTATTCACAACCACGACCCTCCTTAATAGTACCCATCTGTTCCAAATTGCATCCTTTACTTTTAAAAAAAACATAATTTCTTCTTATTTTGACTACATCATTATACTCTAGTCATACCTCTCTATTCCTTACATTCCAGATAAGATACTAAGACAACCTAACTCTCTTCTTTTATAGAAGAGATATCTCTCGTTACCTGTCCTCTATCAGATTTCAGAATCCATCATTGAATCTCCTACTTCCCAGTAACTTCTTGTTTCCTTCTTCATTGCTACGTCCCCAATACCTGACATCTATAACATACAGATCCCTGCACTTAATTATGCTAGTCTTCAGCTCATCCTCTATTCTCCTCCTCCTGTGCCATCTGTCATCCTACCATGATGCAATAACATGTGTCAACATTCCTCCAACTCTGTCCCAACCACCTATCCATACTTCCTCTTTACTCATTCCACACATTGCACCAAACCTATTTAATACTGTCCCTTGCCTATATTACAAATATAGGCTGATTAATTGCACTTTTACTCAAATCAAAACAAAATTAAGTGCAAGAATCCTCTCCAAAAAACAAGTATGCACAATCCCCTCATAAAGTAAAATCCTTCTAGGAAAAGATATACACCCTAATCCTGTCCCCATCTGTCACAATGAACATAAAGATAATTCAAATCCACACTCTTCTCTAACCCAACAGCAGCCAGTCTCCAACCTCGGTGATCTAATTTTTGGTGCAATAAATGTTAGAAGCATAAGAAATAAAACTACTACTGAACTACATGCCTGTATTATCTAACATAAGCCTGACAGAAACTTGGCTTAAACCCAGCATAAATGACTCTGAAGTAATATCTCCTGCCTATAATATCATCCATAATCACTGCATAAAGAGGAAAGGTGGTGAGATTGCTTTAATATTTCTCAACACCTACCACATTTCCCCTTACAGCAAACCAGTACCAACATTTATTTCATCAGAGCTTCTTAATGCGTTTCGCAAAATAATCAATTATAAACAAATATGAATCACTGTCCTTTACATCCATCCTGGCAACAATACAGCTATACTGGAAAATATCCTACATTGGATATCCATAACATTTCCACAAGAAAAAGTACTACTAGTTGATGTGAATGTCAGTCGGCTGGACATAAACTCTAACTCCTCTGCATCTAACATGACCGTATATGGTTTCACACAACTAAGTAATAGCCCCATGCAGTATAGCAAGACATCAAATTCCCTATTACATTGGATGCTAGTATCAGACCCTAGTAAATACTCCACCACAAATACAATGTCAGACTCTCTTAATGATCATCTCTCAACCTATATGACCAGACATCCCACACATCCAGTTAAACAGCATATTTATAAAACAACGTACAACCTTTCGAAGTTTAACCTAAAAATGTTCATTATTACGCTATCATCTATTAATTGGAACTTCCTAAAAATCTTCCCATTAGACAATGCTGTAAATGAATTCAATACAACTTTTCTAAATATCCTTGTACCTCCTGGAAGGAAGAGTCTAAAAACAAATAATGTAATTTAGCTATCTATAAACAAGAAAATATGAATGTAGGGCAGAGAAAAAGCATAGAAAGAATGGTGAAAATATAAAACATCTCAGTTTCTTGAAACCTTTAGAATGCTTTGCCATCACACTAAAACGCAAATAAATGAAGACAAAAAATAAATTACCTCCTACTAAGTGATGGTACAAGAAGTTTCAAGCCCCCTCGAATGCAGATAACATGGATTCCAATGTAGAGGTGTACAACAATGCCCTGTATAACCACGTAAGCAGTTGTATAGAATCAGCTGTACCTGACTGGATTAAAACCAAGTCTTGCAGAACAAGCAAGCCACTCTGTGGATCCCTAGTATAAACAGGCTATAAAACAAGAGAAATAAACTAATGTCAAAGAACAAGAAGGAACTGGCTCAGCAGAGGAAGAAATCCCTCCTTAGCTTAAACAAACAAATTGGAGATAATCGTAAGGCTTTCTTTAACTATGTTTGAAATCTAAAAGGGAATACCCAGTTATGCGATGAAATGGTTGTGGATGGCACCACCCACACTCAACCAGATGTAATAGCTAACCTGCTAACTGACAGATTTGGAGCAAACTTCACCCCTCCTCATCCCCTCCAGTAATCCCCCAAAGTATACCTGCCATCATTCCTCAGTCTATTAGCTCAAGAGAGCAGTTCATCTCGGTGCTCAACAAAGCCAAAAACAGCATTAAAGGGACCAAACAACATCCCAGGTTGCCTTTTAAACAACTTAAAACATGACCTACCAGACCCACTTGGATCCTTGTTTAACAACAGCCTGTGAACTGGCTATTTTCCAACAGAATGGAGGACAGCAACAGTACTCCCTGTGCACAACGGGGGGCTATCAAATGACCATGGGAGTAATAGTCACATAAGCTTGACTAGATCATCTGCAAGGCCATGGAAAGACTCATTATGGATCTTACTAACAAGGACATAGGTAATTTCCAAACTCTGGACCCAACCCAGTTCAGATTTATTAAAGGTAGAGCATGCTTGTTAAACATAGTTGACTACTTCAAGAAAGTCACCAAGGCCATGGACAAGGGAAAGACCATGTATACTGCCTATCCTGACCTAGTCAAAGCATTTGACACACTTCCCCACTCAGGTATTGTACAGAAACTCTCCCAGTTGGGAATTAACCCCTACATTATCAGATGGGTAATGAACTGGGTCACTGACAAGACTCATACAGTAATAGTGGGTGACTTCACCTCTAGGAAAAGACCAGTCACCAGTGGCAAACCATGGGGCTCTGTGCAGGGCCCCTTACAGTTCGGAATTTATTTTTCAAAAGTCCAAGCAAAGTTGTACAGCCAGTGAATGACCAAGTTCACTGGCAACTGCAAATTGGGAGCAATCACTGAGTCCCACAGTGATATTAATATACTGCAGACAGGGCTAACACAGACAAATGATTGGTGACATAGCCATGGATTAAAGCTAAATGCAAAAATGTATTATTCCCTTTGGGAAAGGTGACATCCCTGCTAACTGCTTTACAGACAGCAGTATATCCAGTGATATGTGATCTGGATACTCAGGTTGATAGCAGCCTGAACTTTGACCACCATATATCCACTATAATAAGGAAATCCTTATGTGTGGCACATTGTATAAGTAAAGGCATTGCATCTACATCTAAGGCTGTTATAATTCCATAATAGTCAACCCGCATCAGATATATAATTGAGTACAATGCTCCCTTTTGCATGTACCTCACCAGACACCTGCAACTACTGGAGAGACCACAGATGTTTCTTGTCAAGAAATTACAGGTTACACAAAACAAGTCTTATGTGGAAAGACTGAAAGCCCTGTCACTGTATTCTGTCTCCTACAGGTTGCTAAGCCATGACCTGTGCCTGGCTTACAGGGTATTCTCTGATCCAGCCTTGATTGAAATGCTACACATTTGTAAATCAAACTTCATGAGGATAACTCACTCCAGGGATCTTCACTTAGCCTCTGACATGTACAGGTCATGCTGTAGAGATGGGTATTTCTCCCAGAGACTGATGCTTCTCTGGAACAAGCTTCCAATTCACGTGAAACATAGCCTCTCCCTGACCCTCTTTCAATGCAACCTAGATCAATGGATGGGCACCCATATCTCTCCTGGACAGAGGAATTAGTTATTAACTACCTTAGACCCTTATCTCTGCAAACTGCACTCACCTAACCACTGACAATTGGGATAACTCAGGATAAATATGACTGGGCTTGTAAAGGCTCCAGGACCACTAACCTAGAAATCTACTAAACACAACCATGAAAAATTTTGGACATTCATTAAAGAAATCTTACATCCTGACCAAAAATTCAACCCAAACCCCTCCCAATAACTCTCCACTCAAAATTGCAATACAGTTCAACTCTTATTTTATAGATAGTACAGCATCTCTAACCAAGGATTCCTCATAATTTATTCCTAAACTCGTTCAACACACATATCACCACATCTACTTTCACCTTCAAACCTGTGCCCACATCCTATATAAAACTACTGAAACAAACAAACTGTACTGTTCCTCAGCTGATGACCTTCCAAGCAAGTACCTAAAAATAGCAGACAATAGCATTGCCTATCCTGTCTCAATCCTTATAAGTAAGTCAGTCCAGGAATCCCATGTTCCCACTTTCTGGAGGAAGTCACACATTATCCCTAAGCACAATGGAGGAAATTCAGCAGACATTAATAACTTTAGACCTACAGCAATCTTATCTCCCCTCGCCAAAATACTTGAAAGAATGCATTCAAAAACAAATTGCTAGACTCCTTCAGTAAGAACTCCTATCCCCTACACAACATGGCTTCCATTCTTTGCATAGTACTAGCAATGTTTCTAACTTGAACAGATACTGTCATTATAGCTAGAGATAATGGCAATCTATTATCTTCCTTTTTTCTAGACTTGCCTAAAGCCTTCGATACAGTTTGTCATAACAAACTTCTACTTCAAATGCCCTCACTAGGTGTCTCTCAGCCTACCCTTCTGTGGTTCAAAAGCTACCTGTCCAATAGATATCAGTCAGAAAAATGGCACTCCATTCTCTCTCTTTACCTCCCAGTCACCACTGATATACCACAAGGCTCTATCCTTGGTCCCCTCCTCTTTAACATTTTCACCAACACCTCCTATACATCCACACAAACGTCGACCCTAATACAATACACAGATGCTTCAGCTCTCATTTTCACATCTGAGAATATGGTACAACTCCAAACAATCACTCATGAAGCTTTATCAGCCACTGAAATATGAGGTTTTAACCCACATCTCATGCTCAAACTAAAAAAGACCAAAGTATTACTTTTTTCCCCAAATCCCTCCCTCATGAAAAAAACTAAAGTTAAAGTCCTTTCTCTTGATAATGCAACCAATGAAGTCACTTTTCATAGCAAATTATTAGATGTGAGAAAGGATGATAAGCTTATATTTGACATATACAAAACTGCATAAGAAAAACTTATCAAAAACTACAGATGCTTTACGGAGCCAAAAACTTTCAAACCAACCCAACTAAAACTATACTTTCCTCTATTTATCTCCTCCCCACTTTTCTTTATGGTGCTCCCATCCTTACTAACCATCAGGCTTCACAAAAAGTAAAACTTGAAAAATACTCTAACAAAGATGCTAAATTTGCAGCAAATGCCACTTTCAGAACCGACCACTGCATAGCGCTAAAAAGCTTGAACTGGTTAGAACTGCCTCCTCAACTAACACATAGACAGATTCTTACCACCTATAAGAATATACACCCTCCATCTGCCTGTCCACTGGACTAAAAACCAAGCTAAACAACTATGTTCACAGTTGGTCATTGCAATCCAGTGATCAAAAACTCCTGTCTGTCTACAAACCTATCAAATCTGCTGGGCATATTCTATGCTCATACAAGGTGGCCAAGGCCTGGAACGCCTTACCTGTATCCATCTGGTCAATACTCTCTCTCCCTCCCATCTTTCAGAACCAATCTGAAAGACTTCTTAGCTAAAACCTTGCTCTGCTCTTGCCCAAAATCAGGATAAACTGTATCCCTAAATGAGAAGAAGTACCTTTTCATTCCTTAGACCACATTACTCTCCCTTCTTCACTTACTTCCTTCATTCTATCAAATTCACCTCCCTGACTTTTCTCTAAATATATCATAAGCCTGTTTTTCCCTCACTTCATATTTCAATTCCTGTTTGTATTTGACAAACTTACTCTTAATTTCTCTACAAACTGTCTAAAATTTCTATAAATATTAAATGATTGTCATATAATTTGTATTGATTCTTAACCAATGTTTTTATATCATTAATTTATTATAATTATTTAAATTGCAAATGCTTTTGTTTTATTTTTGGTGATTGCAAAATTACTGTTCTTAAAATGCTTTGTTATAATTTGGATGTCTTCTTCCAAGGCCTCCACTGAAAATGGGCTTCTATGCAGTCAGACTTTGTTGTTAATTAAATGTAAATGAATAAATACATGAATTTCACACAAATGACACTTCAGAAGTTTTATCTGTACAAGCCATCATTGTTATTAACCCCTTTTTTTCATTTTTCACACAAGGTTGTGATGCCAAATCTGCTGCCTCCTCTTCTCTCTATTCAGAGCCACTCTCTTACTAATCCCTCTATAAGACAAACATTTAACAAACTGAGTCCATCATAGCATTTTCATTTGTATATCACTACTATATTCTTTCTCTAAGAATTTCTGCACACCTATGAATTTTTTATTTTTGTTCATTGTGTGAGAATTTTACAGTCTTATTATTTACCTCAGTAGTACTCCACTATGAGTTTTCTTTCTGTACATCTCAGTCTTTAAACATTTGCAAATCAGTGAGAAAATCTGTTTTGTTGTTCAGATTTTGACAGGGCAGGTCTGAATAGCAGGAATATATTACCATTATTTCTACATGCAATCAAGCATGCAGGCATTATGTGCACTTGCCTAAATAGTGCCTGTTCCAATAATGGCAGTGCTATGGGAAGGTTTTTGTGACAGCATGGTGTAGGGTTAGGGTTGAGGAAAGGGGTAGCATTATCATCCATTACAGAGAGGTTATATACACAAACTCATATATGTATAATGTATATTAGACAGATAGATATAGATATGCATTGACAGAGCTTTGTGTGTGTGTGTGTGTGTATGTGTGTGTGTGTGTGTTTATATATATATATATATATATATATATATATATATATATATATATATATCTATATATATACACATATAAACATATGTATATGCACAATAGTGGGAGTAGTTCATAATATTGAAAAGCCAAAACACTGAAAAGGGAACTTTGCTCTTAACCCTCTGCTGTGCAATCACAGAGTTGATATATATAATTAGAAGGGTGTGGGGGTGCAGAGGAACTTGCATTCCTGCATTAAAAAGGTTTACATACTTTGGGGTTTCAACACTATTAACTTCCATATACGTTAAGTTTTTTTTAAATGACCCAATGGCCTTCCCATAATATCAGAATCCTTCATGTATATTCCATTCTTCCTTATTTTTATTATGTAAAACAATGAGTGAGAAGGTCACTGAAAAACCAATCAGTAAAAACAAAATGAAAACTTCAGCAAAGCTAGAACTTGCAATAAGTGACCTCCCAAACCTCTTGTATCAAAGGCACATGGGATATATGCAAATGATCCTTATGAACATCAGGTGTTTCAGCTAATTGGCAATTCTGAATGCCCATGACTTGTTTCATCGTTTTAATGGACAATTTCAGGCCAATAAAGCCAAACCCCACTAGCTGTGGATATGCATATATGCCTCTGATACAAGAGGTTTGGGAGGTCACTTATTGGAAGTTCTACCTTTGCTGGAGTTTTCATTTTGTTTTTACTGGTTGGTTTTTCAGTGACCTTCTCACTCATCATTTTAGTTTGTTGTTTGGGATATTTTTGCAGTGACCCAAATGATAATGAACATCAGCTGGGTAAACAGCCCTGTGTTTCTAATGCTTAGTCAAACACTCTGCTTGTATTGTGCCGATGGGGTCATAACAAAGCCGAAATATGCATATCCACAGCTTGTGGGGTTTGGCTTTATTGGCCTGAAATTGTCCATTAAAATGACGAAACAAGTCATGGGCATTCAGAATTGCCAATTAGCTGAAACACCTGATGTTCATAAGGATCATTTACATATATCCCATGTGCCTCTGATACAAGAGGTTTGGGAGGTCTCTTATTGGAAGTTGTAGCTTTGCTGGAGTTTTCATTTTGTTTTTATTTTTATTATGTGAAATTTATCAACATTTTGTTAATTGAGGGCAAAACCAATAGCTCATTTCTATATTTCTGACCCAGACAAACAACTTTAACAGTACTACCTCCTTACAT
Organism: Protopterus annectens; assembly: GCF_019279795.1. NCBI lineage: Eukaryota > Metazoa > Chordata > Ceratodontiformes > Protopteridae > Protopterus > Protopterus annectens. Next base: position 480,238,170 of record NC_056747.1, on the reverse strand, counting down.
GGACTTCATGTGCAATTAATGTAATGAAACAGAGTATAAAGGATTAGTCCAGATAAAATCACTTTAGCTAGTAGATCTGGGAGACTCTCTCTCTGATACCCTCCCAGTGAGAGGAATAGACACCTTCTTGAAGTTTCTAATAGTTTATTCAGTTAAGTATGTAGATGGATGTGCACTCTTGTTCCAATACATTACATTCAACAGGTCAGTTATTTAGACAGTTACAGACAATGGTGGGAGGGTCCATGGGAGCTGAATGGAGGAAAATATGGGAGATGGAAAAACAAGAAGCCAATCCAAATCCTTAGAGGTCAGTCCCTTATTTCAATATTCCTGGAAGACCATTGAGGGTTTACCAGCTCAACAGTCTGTGTTACCTCATTCCTAGGTAAAAAGTTTAGTTTTGTTTTTAACTTTTAACAAACAAAACATGACAACACACTATGAGCTATCACTATAGAACTATATTTAAGAAAACACCTTCACCTGAGCTTCAACAGGTCCATCTAATAGAGTGGTTTACACTTTGATCATTGAAAATACCTTCTTTTATGATGCTATCACCAGACTTCACTAATCCGTTTTGTAACTCATCTAAAATGAGAGGTGATTCTACATCTGTGGGGCTCACATTCCTTGGAGTCAATTATGAAAGCTTTATTAGAGAACCGTTCCCAGTCTATCAAATGTAATATAAGAGGCTTTGCCCACTTTTATGGGGCTCATATCTCCTTACATACAATACAAAAGGCTAATACTTGCATAGCAAAAAAGGTTTACAGTGTCTCCTTATAAGAGGCTCATATACACAATTAATGCAAAAAGCCACCATTCTTCTTCCTTCCGATGAAGACAGACCCTTTTTATATGCAGGGGAGGTAGTCACTTAAAGTTACACTAGGTGATTCCTATTTGTGAACAATTCATTCATCTAGAGAAATAGCTTACAGAGGAAAATAAGTCACACTGCTCATTTTTACAGAGCTTATGGTTGTGCACAAGTAGGAGGCAAAAGGTAAGTAAAGTCTGAGACCTCAAAAACTTTTGTATAGGCTTTCTGTTCCTGTGGAATAAAACTCCACCAAGTGGTAAACTGCAGACTATACAAAATCTTTAACAAACATAAGAATTTCAGATCTTCTTTGAGCATAGGCAAATTGTGCCTCTTGTGCAAAGAAGATAGCAGTGTGGTGTGGTGACCTGGAATAACAATTTACATTGTACTGCAGGTTATAGAAATTTTGTCAAATGCAGGCCCAGTGGCTAGAGTATCTATACCTCATTGCTGTTGGGTATTTGCAGTGAGAAGTGGAATGCTCTTGGTCCCAGAGCATTGTTTTATGTTACTCCAGTCTGGGATCTTCACTGTCAAGCTTCTTCCTGAGTTTAGGACTTACCAATAGATCTGTTCAGATTCCTGCTCTCTTCAGGTTTCAGGTGGTGAAATTAGTGAAAATGAGGGCTAGATAGCTCTGTGCCTGGCTAGATAAAGGGTTATAAATTGGCAGGGTCAGATGGAAGGGCAGTTAACCAATCTCATGAGAGAAGAGGTGGTGCCATGGGGCCAAGGGTGGGGTCCAATGATGTAATCAGTATGAGAGTGGGTTGTCAAGCAAACTAGGAGGCTAGTGTTTGGCCCCCTTTTCTCATCCCTAACACCAAAAGGAAAGCCCAAGTCCCAAATGAGTACTAGAAAAAAAAAGTTTCAAATAAGTGAAAGTTGTTTCAGTTTATGCACATCATGAGGGAAAAAACAATTTCAAACTCATGACAATTATACATCTAGAGATCACAAAACAAAATAAAATAAACAGAGTGGCTTGCTTCCCATGTCACTAGTTTACCCGATAAATCATATCAAGGTAGAGACTGTGATTTACAAATCTAATTACTTGATTGGCTTTTCATATTAACAGTAGTAATTAGGCTTAATTACAGTTTTTGTCCAAATCCTGCATTAAACAGTACAAATGTTTTAGCTGTATGGTTTATGGTTTAGTTTCCTGAGTGCAAGCCCACTTTTTAATGGAAATGTTTGAGTTTAGGCTAGGGTGGTGGTGGGAGCCTGGCCTGATCTACCAGCTTAACTCTATTTTTTCAAAGATGGCATTTTTGTTTCCTTCTAGTGGACCCATAGTGAGCTTGTCCAGGATGTAGAAGTGGAAACCTCCATGGTCTGAGAAATCATGGCAGTGCTTCACTAGTTGGTTTTTGAAGATCTGGAGTCTGATTTCAGACAGGTGATGTGCTACCTTGATTTTGAATTTGTTCACAGTCTTCCCTATGTAAAACAAGTGCAGCCATTGTATTTTGAATGGTTTATCACAAAAGCAGTGTTCCAATTACCAGAACAAGTGCTGTTGGTTTTTCTTCTGAGTCCTGGCAAAAGTAGTAGTGTTGTTGCTCATGTATTTGCAGTAAGTGCAAAAAGGGGCCCAGTGGGGTAAGTTCCTCTGTTGTCCTCCTCTGGTCTGAATTTGCACTCTTCCCAGTCCCTAATGTTCCTGGCTCTCCTAAAAACAAAACAACAATGAGGTCTTAGGAGTTTTTCCAGTTGTTTAGGTTCTAGGGGGTTTTCCAGTTGAGTGTGATTCAGCCACATTGCACGTTGCATTGATGCAATTCCCTGAAATGCTGCCTACCTCATGCACAATATGCTCTCACATCAGACTTTTCGATTTTGTGCACTCCAAATTACAAGCTCCATGTTCTGTACCAGGAAGCAGTCAGCACTGATATGACATCCATCATATAAGAGTTTCTTGTTGTTCGTATTGCCCTACCAAACCAGATGGTCATTCATCAGGGGACACAAAGGCACATGGTTATGAGTCAGCAGTTATGTTGCTTTCATGTTAAATGTTATCCCAAAAGAACTGTTTCTAAAAGTATGTTAAACTATACGTCAAAGGAACAAAATCTGAAGCTATGGTCAGTTTCATTTGGAAATCTATCTGTACTTCTGTGCATCATAATGCTTTTATGTTTTAGATTGGTATACATTGTTACACAGAAACGTTCATCACTGGGGCTTTGAAACTACTGAATTTGATGTTACACATTTCTTTAAGGGTAATGACATTCCTTGTCAATATCTTACTGTTTTTCACTAACCAGATAACGTTTTGGGTTTCATGAGTACTAGATGCACCACATGGGTAAAGATTTCAAACACAAGAAATAAAACTCATGCAACTTTATAATCAGAGTGCATTCTGCTGTGAGAAGTATGACACTAAATAGAAGGGCGGTGTGGAAAAAAATGTAGTTACATAGTAGTATTACTCCAGGATGGACATTTTCAAATTAATAGGAAGCTTATCACTCACATGTCAGTACTGACATAGTTGACAAGAAATACAAGATATTACTAATGACTTGATACAATGCACGGAAACAGTTCCAGATATACAGGGCCATTTTTCATATGTCACTTTGCTGTGTTTTTCATTTAAACACAGTGCTGTTCACTCATCATAGCCATTGATTTCTCTTACAGCACTACTGGTATTTTTATATTTGCAGTTCTCTTGTATCCAGGTCCAGACTTGAATTACATCAACGTTGTCTTGTTTTGCATAATTCCATTATTCTTTTATTCCTTTGTTCCTTTCGGAGAATTTACTTCTGAGATGATCTGTCTCTTTCTGTTACCTATTTAACTCTTCCTTTACAGACGACACCATCTTCCTTTTCTTTGTCTTCCAGCTTTCTGCTTCATACACCTTTAGCCCTCCTGTAACTATAAGTGGGCACTATTCCTTTGGGCTTGTGAACCTGCTTTCATGTTATATTTTTCTCATTCACTTTTATTTGTTTGGAAGACTAGGAATTACAGATGCTCTTTTTTATTTTGGCATGTATATACAGAAACACAGAAAAATAAACTTTAACTGCAGGTCAGAGGCGCATCCCACTGGAGAAGCCAAACATCCTCAAAACACCTTACTTTTCCCACTTTTATTAAATTTTACTACGACCCAGTCTTCCCAAATTCTGTCACTGCCACTGATCACTGTGCCTCACCTGGGTGTGACTGGTTCTGTTATCTACAATCACTTATATGGAAGAAAATAAACATGTATTTCCACATCATCTAGTGTAGCTCACTCTGTACCATTAAAGTGCCACTTCCCTTTGTCAGACACTTTAGGTTTTCTACCTTATTATTGTCTTTCACATATATCATGCCATAAGAAACACACACCATATCATATTGTCATTATTTTTTTACCACAGAAATAGAAAGTAAGCAGCCTGTTGCTGGTCTGTCACACATACAAAAGAAGGCCTTTTCTTTAATGACCTTAAGGATTTCCTCCTGACACAGGACTATGGACATGTAATGTTCTGAGTGGAGAACTGCATGCATTTCTGAAAGAGGATTTTCTTTCAGAATAACCCAGTTTTCTACTTCTCTTTCATTTTTTTTCTTTCTTTTGCCAGCTGGATAAGTCACCCCACTAAATACAAACACCAATTTGCAAGGGTAAATGACTTGATTGGACGCATACAAATAAGTAGTTGTGAATGTAGTCAAATGCAGGATTATAGGTGATGCATGAAAACAGCTCATAAATGCCCCCCCTTTGTATTGAACTACCATACTAATGCAGTAGCACAGATTGCTGCAGTTTGTGCATTAATCCTCCCCTCAGTCTCTGCAGAGGGTACAGCTACAGTATCTGGTCACCACACTCTTTCAAAGGATTAGATAATATACTTCGGATTGTATTGTCCCGCCAGTACCTGACCTTCAACACCCAGACAGTATTTCAACTTAGATTGCTTGCTGGATGTTCTGAGCTAAACTGGTAAAATGTCTGGGGTATGACTTTGTCTTTCTGTCAAACTCTTATTTTGTGATTCTATTGCTATACCTTTACATCTCATTTGGTGTCTCGTAAATTTTTGGAGAGAATTTGCTCAACATTTGCTGGCTGTCACTGAACTATCTTTCTGCTCTAACTGACCTCCTGTTTTTGCTTATTATACTGAACTCTGATTCTTTGTTCAACAATGCTATTGCAAGTCTGTGTTGATGCATCTACCAAATCAACACTCACAACTGAAGTTAATTAAGGATTTAAACACTTGCTCACTGCTACACATTCCAAACACAGAACACACTCAGTTGAACACCAATAGTCCGATACACACATCGCACAAAAAAAAAAAATACTCCTACCACAATACTGCAGCAACATAATGGGACAGCATTTTACTTGCACAACAGAGAGATCTGCCACATTATGATAAAACTAAATCTTGACAGTCCCATCCATATTTTGAACATCATACTGTTTGATGCCAGCTATTCAATGAAATCACTCACTTCTATGTGTTGTAATCAAGAGTTTGCAGTGATTATACAATCTTAGTGTCTCTCTCTCTCTCACACATACATATACATACATATCTATGTACGCAGATGTGTATATATATATATATATATATATATATATACATAATTTGTGTGTCTGTGTATTTATTAATTATATATATAATATATTGTATACATTTGTACACACAGATGCGCATATATGCATGTTTGTGCATACCTACACACACACATACACATACACACACACACACACACTCACAAAGAGAGAGAGATAGACACACAAACTTGCATGCATATATGTGCATGGATTATATATTTATATCTATATGTATGGCTCCCCTTTAGAAGCTCGAGTTTTCAGAAACTCAAAATTCATATTGCTGAGATGATATGATTGAGTTTCCAAAAACTTGAAGATTTGAATGTATATTGCGCAGCAGTGAGGTCTGCAGAATTTACCTTTCCACCCACTGTAGTGTGATATTGGAGTTGGTATATATAATATGCACCCCCCCCCCTGCTAAAATGTAAAAAAAAAAAAAAAAAAAAAAAGTTTTTTGAAGTTCAGGTTTTCAAAAACTCAATAATATCATCTCAACAATATGAATTTTGAGTTTCTGAAAACTCAGGCTTCTGACTGACAAACCCATACACACGTCTTATATATTATAACATCTAAAAGTATGAGGCTCTGGAGTTTGTGATTAAACAGCCAAAAGCATGAGGGCCTGTAATTTGTGATATATATGCCAATTAAGATGTAAAATATGTAAGAGAAGAGCTGTCAGAAATGATGGACAGACGTGCTTATGATGGCTTTGTTTGATGCTTGCATTCAATCTCTCTCTTTAGTCACAACATGGGAATCGCTTTATTTTTATACTCTTTCTTGTATTAGAAATAATGGATATTTGCATTACCATTTATTTATAATGGAAAGTATTAACTATTCCTTTTACCATTATAATCTATACTATACTGTGGTGTGAAATAATGTGTTTATCCATTTACTCTATAACATGTTTGGCCTACTTAGCCACAGTTAACAGCTGAGAATAAGTACTGATTTAGCACTTCCCATCAACCCCCTCTTATTTTTATTATTTATTTATTATTTATTATTTTTCTGTATCCATTAACCCTCACAGTGAAGCACTGTAAATTTAAGGCTAGCCAAAATATCTGTTCCAAACATTTATCATCCTTGTCAGTGAAGAAATATTTCCTTACATCACTGTGAAATTCCTGTCCTCCTGCTTCAGATCACATTCCATTTTTCATTTTTAATTTATCTTTCTATGCATCTGCTCTTAACGTATGTATCACAGGCAGTATTGTACAGGGCCTTCCTACCACTAGTATTTGTCCAATGTGCAGTGGCATTAGTACTAGACATCCTTCACAAGGGTCATTTTTTCTAAACTCTGTGAATGAAATGAGATGCTCCAGAGGGGGAAGTATTTGTAATGACAGTAAGGTACACGTCATTAACCACTGCCTTTAGGATTACTGTGCAGAGCTGCACCATTCAACTGAGTTCAGCCAAATAATACACTTAATAGTTTGGATTCATACACAGAACCCATTAGAAATGAAATGTTTTCTGTTATTCCCAGGTGCAGATCACCTCTCAGGAGCCAACACAACACATAATCTTTGTGTTACTTAAATTTGCAAGAAACCTTACAATAAGGACTGCTACAATGTGAAGAAGGAAAACACAGATAAAAGCCACCAGCCATTGGTTTGTACATTACACTACCAGTTTTGGTGACCAAATACTCTTTGTGTCTTTTTCGATTGTTAACTGTCATGTTAGTGGCAACTTTAAAGAAATAGTAAATTTAGCAATGAAACAAATATGTAAACATGTTGCACATTTTGAAAGCTATTTCTTGTTTTTAATAAGTATGTTTGAGTAAACTATTATTATACCAGATAAGACTATCATAACCGCAATGAAATTCTAAAAATAGAGCGATAACTAAATAGGTGAATATCGTTTTATATTATATAAGATATAGTTCCTGAATCCGGGTCCTTTTCATGTCTACATTATTCTAGCTCCTTTCTGGGAACACATTATGTAAGAGCCAAAATGTATGACAGTGTATTTTTTACTATGAAAGATAGCAGATCCATTGTTTTGCTATAAAAGTAAGGTTCAGGTTTCTGTAGATGTTTGTGTACTTATACTGAGACAAAAATATTAAGAGTACTGAACTGATTTGGTATCATGTTCCAAAGACATGCAGTAGGTGCCTTGGACACATTACATTGGCCATAGGTGTGGGTGAGTGTGCATGTCTGTGGTATGCCAGAACAAGTGTGGCAGGGGTTGCCACCTGGCAATGTGAACGCTGGCTTAAGATGATTGTCACTGTTGAAATCACACCCCAAACCCGTGTGCAAAAAAAGGAGTTGTGGATGGATGGAGGGATATATGCCTGAGGTTGCCTAATGAAGCAAACAAACTACTATATCAATAGCACTTCAAAGAAACTTGACAACTCAGGTCAATGAGTATACAAGTTGTGAGAACATGTTTTAAAATATATGGAAACTAAAACTGACTCAAGATACCTGCAAAGTCCTCACTAAAATCAAGTTTTCAGACATAGATCCTGCTCCCGAATGTCAGGGAAAATACCTGACAGATAGCAGCCTGTCTGCATCTGTGTGAATCAGTGTAAGATACAGAGGTATATTCATTTATCTGTATAACGCTAGTGCTCCTTGTAGCATTAGTTATCTAGTCAAGATTCCGTTCTGTTGACTGTGGAGAAGGTTGGATCAAAACTAAGAATGCCATCTAAAAGTGTACTTAGGACATAGAAACCAGCTGAGGTACAGGACCATCACTTTTATACTCAATGTTATCTGCATTCTTTCCAAACCGTAGGGCACTAATCTCCTTTACAATGAACAGTCTGCCAGCTCACATTCAGCTGTGGTAAGAGACTCTTAATAGCCCCCTGCAGACTGCACTGTGAACAGTAGTCATATTCCTTAACAGAGATGAGATCTTCCAAGGGGATGGCCCATGCACTGTTTAAAGACTAGTCCTTCCATATTGCCAGCTCTCATCCTAAGGCTAAGATGATCATCATCTTAGCTACAGTAATAGTGGCATTACTAAATTGATGATGTCATAAAGGATAGCACAGCTACAGCAGTGGTGCAGATATTAAGATAATGATGATGTCAAACAATGGTATAGCTACAGGAGCAGTGCAAGTTATCTATATGTCAACATATATAGAAGTACATGTGAGTTCATGGGCCTACTTTACATGGTTGACTGTTCAGAAAGTCGACTTTCATATGGCCGAGACCAAATGATCGACTTTCGAAAAGCCGACCATGTAAACTAAACACATAAAACACAACAAACACTTACCTTAAACTGTTAGCAGGGGGGTATGCCCACCTGCCCCCCCCCCCCGTAACTTAAATATGCCAAATCCAAGATTGCACTACAGTGTGGAAGAAGGAAATTCTCCTATTCTGCACTGTGCAGAGATAGCGGTTACCCATAGTCGGCTTTTCTAAAGTCGATCATATGCGGCCATATGAAAGTCGACTTTCTGAAAAGTCAACCATGTGAAGGGGACCCGAGTTCATAATAAAAGGTCATATCTGTATAAGTTCCTTAAACAACAGCTCTGCCCTTTTTCATCAGTGACTGTAAGTTCACCATTAGAGACTGTTTCATCTACTCTAGTCTAGCCCCCAGGTTGCTGTGCTGGGACCTGTCCTGTTTGGCATCTACGTTTATGAAGTAAACACCAATACCAAAGGGCTCTTGCTTACTATGTTTGCAGATGACTGTAAGCTAGGAGCAGTCACTGAATCCCCAAACTGACCTAGCAATCATGCTGGAAGATTTGCCTCAAATAAATAGCTAGTGCCAAAATCGTTGTCTGAAGCTAACTGCCAAAAATATATTATTGTATCCTACCCCAGGGAACTGCAGCACTGACAATACTCCCCTAAGAGTCGACCCAGTTGTTTGGGATTTGTGAACTTATGTGGACAGTGACCTAACTTTTGACCACCATGTGTCTATTGTTGTATGAAAGTCCTTCTATACTGCACAGCTTATAACCAGAGGGATTGTGTCTAGATCAAGGGATGCTGTCCCCCTTTACTCAGCTCTTATTAGGCCAGTCATTGAATATAATGCCCCCTTTGACATGTATCTGCCGAGACACATGCAACAACTGGAACACCCACAAAGATACCTTACTAAAAGGATACAAGGCCTAAACAATATATCCTACATGGATTGACTCAAAGCTCTGTCACTATACTTGATATCCTACAGGCAAAGAAGTCACCTGTGTCTGGCATACAAGGCATCCTCTGGTCCATTACTGGTGAACTTATTGCATAACAAAAAGTCAAGTGGCATCAGAAATACCTGTATTAAGAATCTAAACCTCTTCTGCAACATCAACAGAATGGTTTGGAACAGATTCCACATCCACATGAAACAAAGTTCATCCTTGTCCATTTTCAAGTGCAACTTAGTTCTATAGATGGAAAACAGGACTGTTGCTAGTACTACAGATGGACAGAGGCAGCTCCTAAATGCTTTATCCCATGCATGGACCCCATCAAATTATCTATGATATGATCCCAGTTGTTCTTATTAGAGGTAATATATAATTATCGGCCATGGGATGGGTAAGGCCAATCACTAACCAAATGGGACAGGTTATTTTGAGCACAAAAAGGGAAACTGATTAAGCTTAAAATGGCCCAGAAGGGCAGCTAGCCTAGTACATACAGTACCTATGAACCACTAAATCCACTTGTTCACCTCATTGTGTCATTTGCCCTTGCTGATATGATATTCAGTGTCTCCTACTGCAATTAATCAAGATACAGAAATGACAAGCTGAAAGGCCTAAGCAGAAGAATGCCTTATAGCTTCTGTAAGGGACTTCTAGACCTTGTGGGCATTGCAGATGTTATGTGCATTTCATTGCATCAGTTCAGTCATACTCAGATGTCATGTGAATGACAATTAATCATTCAGGAGGGATATTGCAGCTCAGAACACTGCATTTCTTTCATGAAACAAGATACAATTAGCAAAATACTGTCCTCTCACTGACCACATGGATCTGCGTTCATTTTTAAACTTCTGTTGGCAAGATCACACAAAATGAGTTGTCGGCTGTCAACGGTAATTTACAATCTCCTTTTCTTTTTCATTACTGAGTCTGAGTTTAATGTTTTGCTGTTTTTGAATTATGAAGGCAATGTAAATCAGTATTTGGTGCAAAACTTATAACAGTCTTTCAGTGTTGGGATTTTACAAGCTACTGACTCATTTGTAACTGAACATCAGCTTGGGCAGTAATGTTGTACTCAGCAAGTTATTGGGTAATCGTTAGCTGAGGCTGTAAATTGCAGGCTGAGGATCAGCAAATGAGGGGGTGACCATTATTTGACTTTTGGCAAAATGCTAGCCCATTATTAACACTCTACAGCCGTGCTGACAGAGTAGGGTATTTGTGAAAAATTCAGCTGCTAAGCAGATAATTAGCTTGTCCTTGCCAGCTGCATATTTCATCTCACAGTAATCTTTTCTGTCAAAGACAAATTTCATTCCTCCTAACTCTGTGCGGAATATGCAGTCTGCAATTGCCTGTCAATCTAATTCTTCTAGCAAGACAAAGATGTTTTCAGCTTTGTTTCTGTGATAAAGTGAATCCACATTTAGATTAGCAAACTTTCCCCTTACCCATTTGCAGATATTAACACATTCAAGTGTAATGCAGTTGACTGTTTCAAATGTGCCTCAACTCATGTTTTAACACATTATCAAGCATACAATTTTATGCTGGATAGCATCCTTTGCATTAAAAAAAATCAAAGAAAATGACTTTTCATTTGTATGTAGATGTGCTTTACCCCCAAAACAAAACATACAAAAGTTACTGCAGAATTCAAGTTTTGTTTTTCAGGCAGATTAATTTATTATGACATGTGTAACAACCACAACAGAAAGATGTTGCATTTTTATATGAAATATACTGTTTTGACAATGCCAGATTTTTGAGGCATATTTTAATTCTGCTAATGGTCTGAGAGTAAGCTGTGAAGATGCTTGTCTCAAAATCTTTTAAAGTGTAACCGAATGTGTTCATTAGTGTGTTTATCTTAACAGTAGATGTTCAAATGATCTCTGCTGCGGTATCCATAGCTATATTAATGAATAATGCCAAAACATTTGTGTACAAACCTTGTAAATGATTTTGAATTGATTTTCACAGGAAAGTTATCGTTGGAAATTGAGTAAACTGAGTAAGAACATTTACAAATAGGTACCCTTGGCTTCGTCTGACACATATTGGTAACTGTATTAAAAAAAAATTCTAAATGGCCATACACTTTCAGTGAAAATGGGCTGCGATGATAAGTTATTGTAACAAACTTTATTTTAAAATAAATTCAAGCTGTACTGACACAGTGATAAGTTTCTATATTTACCTTTTGTTTTAGCCCCAGAAAGCTGCTGTTGTTTAAGCTGAACTTACTGTAACAATATGTGTTCAAATGATCACTGCTGCATAGCCTTAGCTATATGGGTTATAGATGAGTTACAGATATATACAGACAGCGCAGTGGTACAGCGGTAGCATTGTTGCCTCACAGCAAGAGGTTCTCCAGTTTGATTCTCAGCTGGGGTGTCTTCTGTGTGGAGTCAACATGTCGTCCCTGCATTCGTGTGGCTTTCCTCCTGGTGCTCTGGTTTCCTCCCATGTTGTAAAGACATGCATTTGGAGAGTTTCTCCCCAGGCCTCTGCTGAAAAATGGCTTTGTTCCAAGTTGGACTTTCCTGGTAAACAAATGTTAAATAAATAAATGAATAAATAAATAAATCCAGTAAAAGCTTCCAATGATTCAGGGCACCTTCAACATGCCCAAACTGTCAAGCAGCTTGAGATAAGCTGACTAAAAGATGAGCTTGGGTGCAAAGTCCTTCAGAGCTTTCCTGCCAGCACAGAGAGAGAGAGAGAGAGATATACTAAGCCCTGAAAGGACAAGGGTAGGAATAACAAAAAAGAAATGTCCACATCCTGGCATAAAAAGCACACCAAAAAAACTAGGGATATGGAGGGAGGGAGTAGCTATTGCAACAGTGATCATTCAAACATCTACTGTTATGGTAAGTTCAACTTGGACAACTGTGCTATGTTCTTCACACTGATCACTGTTGCAGTAGAGTAGCCTTGGGAGGAGGAAGGAGAAGAGTCCAGGACCACCTGGAGAATGACACTAGCAAAGCATGACCTAGACATAGAAAATGAGTTCAGCATATAGTGCTTTGTAAAAGTATGTACAGAAGACCAAGTAGCAGCTTCTAGAATACTTCGAGAATACAACCCTTTCCAAATAGCTATAGAAAAAGCCAAGGTTGTCACAGAATGGTTCTCGACCCGGCCTGGAATTGATTTGTCATGCTGAGTATAACAAAAGCTAATAGCCTAAGGCAGCCATTTGGAAACGGACCATTTTGACACTGGTTGTTCCTTCTTCTAACCTTCACAAGAAATAACCAGGAATGTGATGATAAACATTTTTAAGTCTACTGTTACCAGGAAACTTGAAATTGGAAGAAGAGGCAACAGGTGGACAAGTGACATCATTCTGAATTTTGGCACTATCACAAACAAGTCTAGGAAAGAAATTCAGAACTCATCTCCAAGCATCTTCTTTATTTGGGACTAGGAATATGTTCAAATAAAACACCTTCCCGATGTGGGAAAGAGGAACTGGTTATATCTCTCCTTAGGACAGAATACGATGAAGAACAGATGGAAACAAAACCGTCTAATCTGTAGGATGAGGAATGACCCACTGGATAGCAAACATTTCCTCCTACTGCCATCTGCAAACCTGATGATTGATGTTCAAAACCCATTTGCCTGAAATAATCTTTTGCTAAAAAGAAACATGGATATTCAGACCTTCTGGAATAGAAAGAGGTCCAGGGTGGAAGGGGGTCACAATGTCTCTTGAATAGTCATTCAGATTGGGTGGAGTGTCCTTGGTTTTGGGAGATTTGAGACTTCATCTAGCAACTTCCTTTCCACTGCTTCTTCTTAAGCATCTGTTTACCTCAATTTTGTTGAGATTATGTGCTCTGTTTTTTGCTGAAACTGGATGAGGAGAAAGAAAATCCCTTCGACAATTTAGAAAAGGAGGGCTGAAAAATCTTAGGGATTCCCCTGGATCAGCTTGCTACTTTTATCATACTTTCTGATCACATCTGCTGCAGAGGGGTCAAACACTAAATCTCCATCTGGAAGGTTCTGAGAATGCAGCTAAACAAACCTCCTTAAAACTGCACCAGTGCCATACCCTGGAAAAAATATTAACACAGTCATATACACACACTGCAAACAACAATTAGTGACCTGTGCAATAGAAGAGACTAAGCTATTTAAAGCAGATTTTTCTTTACAAGAAAAACTTTAGAGAAAACATTCCTTATGCTTTCACAGTATGTCAGAATACTCTAACATACTAGCCTGACAATTTAAAATTCTGAAATTCAAAGTTTAAGTATACACTTTTTCCCCATACCTATCAATAATTTCCAATCCTTACAAAGATTAGGATTAGAATTAACTAAGCTAAAGTTGCTGTGTCAAGTTTGGGAATAGTGTATAAAAATGTAAAACACTGAGGAACTTTATACATCCTATCTCACTTTTTTAGGACAGCTTGCTATCAGGAAATTTGAAAGAATTAAGATACACATTCTTTAAAGCAAATAGAATAGGAGTAATGGGTGCATTTTCTGGAAAATTTTCCGTTAAACAACTCATAGTATTTTTAGGAACTGAGAAACCTCAGTGTTCTCCCACTGAAAACAACAGGCCATTCTACTAATAGTACTAGAGAAAGAGAAAGAGAAACCTACACAGGGAGAATAAAAAATAGAGCTTTCCTCTGAGTCTAAATCAGAAATCTGAGGACAAGATCCTGAATCTGTCTCTGCATCTTCCTGTTCAGAATCTTGAATCTCATCAAGTAAAGAAGCATTCCTCTTTCTTTCACCAGAAACTACTCTAAAAGAAGGATTAACAGCCTGAATCCAAGCCTGAGCCAGTCCCAGTAAACTTCTCCTATCCAAAGAATTTTGAGGAGGAGTAGATACATGCTTAGTTTTCTGTTTCTTTTTGACAGGAGAAATGGGGGCAACTGTATTACTAATGGCAGCCCTGCTTTCCCAGGGATCGGCACAGCATTCTGACACAATAGGGAAACCTTCCCTTTTCCCTCTTCCAGGACTGACAAGAGTTGTTCTTCTTGCCCACTTAGGGGACCCCAACAGCCACAGAGGATGTGGCTAACCCCTGATCCATAGTAGGCTGCAGGTTGCACACCAGAGGGATCTAGGGTAGAAGAAGAGTAGTTTGAGGTACAACAAATGGCAACAGTGAAGTCACCTACCTGTTATTGAGGCATACTGCTAGCCTGCTGTGGTGGCAAAGACTATTTGCTTAACTTTCTTTTTGTGGCTGGAAGAAGGACCAACCATGGGAGTGACAATTTGTTCCATGGTCAAGCTGAAAATAGTGCTGCTATACTGGGGAAAATAAGCAACATTACCAGCAAAACTACCAGTCCCCAAAAGTTACTTTTTTAATAGTAAAACACAAAAAAAGCACTTTCAAATACTATGACAGACCCACAACCTTAAAATAAACACAATTTCTCCTCAAAAGTAGTTTATCAATTAACTACTTTTAAAATGACAGAAGAGAGTGTTCCATTTTAAAGTACATTACAGTCTCAAGACAACCCATTAAGACATAACACTCCTAGCTTTAAAATAACTTTCCTGAAGAGAAAAGTAATAAAACATCTGTAAAAAAAAATAAGACTATGGATGTTTTTTTTCCCCCAAAGTGAACTTATCTGCCCAGCTAAGGAAAGCACAGGCCAACCGTCAATCCTCAAAAGGTTCAGAGGTGTGCATTCTTCAGCAGCAATAAAGTTCTGAAGGGCTTCATGCCCAAACTCATCTTTTAGTCAGCTCAGCTTGAGCTACTTGACAGTTTGTGCATGTGGAAGGTGCCCTGAATCTTTAGAAGCTGGCCGGCTACTATACCCTTGTCAGGATATAACCTATATAGTGCTAAGGCTACTGCAGCAGTGATCAATGCTAAGAACATATCCAGTTTACTATATTAATTTAACTTTGAGCATTGCAATATTTGCTCTTTCTGCTATAAAAAAAGTCTTGTGCATTTGTTACAATTCAGAATTACAGATTTATGAAACACCTGATATCTGCATAAACTTCAAACAAATGTTTATAGCCTGTTTTTATGAAGCACACTTGGGGAAAAAGGAAATTTTAACATATTGAAAAAATAATTGCTTTATAAAATAAATAATTCCTATATAACTGGAATCTGCTGTTTGCTGAAAGTCCTTCACTAAAGTATAATCTTCACTTTTGTTGTATGTTACACAGCTTTCTCTAACTCAGATTCTCACATGGCAGAATTTACATAAAACTCAAATTCTAAGCCAGCACCATCTGTATCTACTTACATACAGTCAATATTTATAAATTCAGTAACAAGAGAAAGAAATTGTTTAATGCTTCTCCTAGGTTGTTTTGTTCCTTTTAAGAACTCATTTAAGTAAACTAGTAAAAGAGCTTATGGGAGCAATTAAAAAGCTCAGACCTGAGTATGAACTTGAAATAGCTTCTAAACCAAGGACATGTATAACTTTTTAACTGTTTCAGGAAGTTAGGAAATAAAACCCGACGATGTTCAGAGCTAGTTCACAATAATACTGCACACCCTGACTCAAAGGAAACAGCTAAAATCCTAGATGATAAATTGGATGTAAATGTTACTCATGTCACATAGTTACAGCTATTCTACAGATTCTACAGATCAGGACATCACTCTAATTACTGTGGAAAAAATCTCTGTCTTCTCAAAAGCTAAGAGCACTTCCTCCATGACCTTAATTGTATAATACCAGGTCGCCTCATTATTTCCAAATATGACCTATCCAACCCCCATACCTAACCTCTTTAATATAAGCTTCCCCATTGGTTTCATTCCTAATATCTTGAAAGCAACTAGCATAATGCTCTTACACAAGTGTGTTCCAACAATGGACCCTGGTATAATTATAGACTTATTTGTCTCACCAGCTTAATTTATAAATCTACGGAGGGTTCTATCACAAACCTCATTAATCCAGACATTACAAATCCCTTAACCATGGTCCATCCTTGATTTGGCTTTGTGAAAGGAAGGTCTAGGTTTTTTAACCTAATTAATTTCTTTGAATAAATATCCAATGCAATAGACAGCAGTTATGCAGTATTTAAAATGTACCGTGACCTGACCAAGGATTTGAGACTTCTCCATACAGGCATTACTGACAGACCTATAAACCTGAATATAGCTCCTTATATTGATCAGTTGACAGCGTACTGGTTATCTGACAGACATCATGTGATAAGAGTCCCAGACGCCACTTCCGAAAGCAAAGTTTTCAAGTGCTGTTCTACTGAGAAGACTGTTGGGCCTTATCCTATTTGACATTTATTTCTCAGACCCTGAAAGCCATTGTTATGTATTTTTGCAGATGAATGTGAATTTGATGTTATTTGATCTTCCAGTCACTCACAATTGCACCAGTATGGGTTAGACCATGTTAACAATTGAGACAAGGATAATAGTGTCAAATTAAATGTAAAAAATGTGGCATAGTTACTCTCGGTAAGTAAACCATTTTCAGTATAATATCGGTGACACACCCTCTAAACAGACATATAAAGGATCTAGGCACTCTTGCTGATAATGTCAATGTCTTATTATTTAACCACCATGTGTTTCTGTTGTAGCTCAGAAAGCCTCTTATCTCCACTGGATCTAAATTTGTCTTAATTCCCCTCTTTACTCTTACCTCTTCAGACCTATTATTGAGTAAAATTCAACTTTTGGCATATATTTGCCTAAATATAGAACTTGGCTTGAAAGACCACAATCATTTGTGAATAAGAAAATTGGTGGCCTCAAAAATCTTACTTATCAGGACAGACCGGCAGTTCTCCCCTCATGCTCTGACTCTTACAGACTCTTCCATGGAGAACTGTATCTAGCATTTCAATCCATGAAAGAGCTAACTCTCTTTGATTTCCTATTCCTTGACAGAACAAAATATTTCAAACATCTTGTTAAAGGAGCTCAAGCCTCTGTTCAACAGACAAGTAAGACTTGGTGATGTGATAGGTTTTTACTCTCACTATATCCCTCACCTCTGGAACAAACTTTCACTACATGTCAAGCAGGGTAGCATCCTGGCCTCCTTCAAGTTAAACTTATATGATTGGATGGATGACCTCAAATTCTCTCCCAGTCTATTTTGTTTTGCCATACTAGAGGATGAAAGGAACTTTTAAATAGGGATTTTTGGCTAGGTTTACAAAGGTCTGTAACATTATTACCTAGTTCTTAAGAAAAAAACCTATGGTAATCATGCCAGAGAGAAGGAGATTGAAATGGACAGACACTGAAGGGAAATAAACTATGGCAGGCTGTTCAATTTGTTAGAAAAAAAAGGTGTTTAACATGGCAATAAAACAAGAGGAGGGTAGTC
Source organism: Protopterus annectens (assembly GCF_019279795.1). Taxonomy (NCBI): domain Eukaryota; kingdom Metazoa; phylum Chordata; order Ceratodontiformes; family Protopteridae; genus Protopterus; species Protopterus annectens. The sequence continues at coordinate 480,220,166 of NC_056747.1, read as the reverse complement.
CACCATAAAAAGTGAGAATATGAGGAGACTGAAAATATGGCTGACCAATGCCAAAACTGTAGAGAGGTGCAGAATGTCAATCCAATGTAGTAGGATAAGAAAGCATAAAGATGACAATGGTGTGTGTGTGTGTGTGTGTGTGTGTGTGTGTGTGTGTGTGTGTTAGGAGGACTGGATCCCTCTGGATCGGGGACGGAGTAGCCCAGCATCCAGCGATGAGAATGAGATGATGAAGGCAATGATGTATTATTTACCAGGTGACTATGATCATACTATATTATGTTTTATTACATCTGGTCTTTGTTTGAGAAATGCAGAAAAAAAACATTATGGACGTAAACAGAGATTAGAGTCCAGTCTTCTAAGAAGTCATGTGAGTAATAATATGAAGATATGTCCTGAAATAAGGGCATTGTAAGTGACAGAAGATCAAATTAAGAAAGGAAAAGGTAAAGGGAAAATGAAAGAAAGGGAAAGGTCCCGTACCAACACAGGGAAGATAATATAGTAATAGTTCTGCAGTTTGCAAATCATATGTATTAATCAAACAGCTACTAAAATTAGAAATGTTTTTTTTTAAGAACAGAGAGGAACTTTCGCTACATTCGTTTGGGGTACTTGTGTGTTTTTGAAAGTAAACATTCTATGGAATATGGATAGTTAGAAAACTTGCTGCCTTTTGAGATACTACTACCTTATGTGTATGTCAGTTGTTCCTTTAATAAATATTCTTCCTGTTTGGGTGTCTCATGTTTTGTGAAATTTATTTTAAACTTGCAAAAAAAAAAAAAAAACACAACTAGGAGATATTCCAATGTGTGTACTCTCAAGCTTCAAATATTAATCACACAGTATGTTTAGAATATACCTAAACAACTATTAAATCTTTCACTGGGCAGGTATGACTGAAAGTTACTGCAGATGAAGCACAATAAAGTTGGGTAGTAGATTTTGTTTAAATGGGGGGCGGTATGAAACATCACACTAACTATTAAATAAGAAATAGTGTGTACGTGTATGTTTGTGTGTGTGTGTATGTATATATATATATATGTATGTATATATATATATATATATATATATATATATATATATATAAAATGTGTGTGTATATATACACACACATATATACAATTTCAAACACACCCTAAATGTTTGCACATGGATAAATGTTACCAGCAATCCTGGATCATGTAAAACTCTTATTTGAAACTGGAAAAACAAAACCAGCCACACTGCACTTCACCAACAGCAACCGGGATGACAGAATGACAGATTTATTAAAATAGACACAACTTTACCATAAAATGTTAACACATTTGTCTCACAATTAAGACTTCTTCAGATATATGCAACAGAACGAGTACTCAGCTTAAAAAGACCCGTAAGGTCACATGATACAGATAACACAATGAACTAATAAGAAGGAAAGGCAGGCAAACAATTTAAAGTGACAGGCAGTAATTGCATAAAAACTACACAGAATACCTGCACAAACCATGAAAATAACACAAAATGATAGCAAAACTACAATAAAAATACTTTACATGATTCTTAAAAAATTATACAAAACAAATGTTCAAGATTAATCAAAAATATTTCATAATAGATCATTATCTGTCCAAAGCCCTCTTTTTTAGAGAGCACTTAATACTGATGACAAAAGCGCTATTATACAATGACCCCCCATTAGTATTCTAAAACGTGCACGCTGATTGGTCAGCATGCAAGTTGTAAATCAGAGTTATACTAATGGAAAAAGGTCCGGTCACCTGGACTTTTTCCATTAGTATAGCTCTTTTTTTAAAGCAATGGAGAACGCAAGATCTCCATTGCGTTTTACACACTGTATCGCTGTGTTAAATGAGTTTAACATAGCGAGACAGCTTTAAAAAAAGTAACGGAGATCTTCCTATCTCTATTGCTTTTTTTAAAGATGTCTCGCTATGTTAAATGGGTTTAACATAGCAAGACAGCTTTAAAAAAAGCAAAGGAGATTCGCCCTCATGACCAAACCACACCAACCGTGGGTAAATCCAGCATTACCCACACCCAGGTGTGGGTTATTGCTATAATATTTTTTGGTAAAGTTGTGTCTATTTTAATAAATCTTATTTGAAATTCACACACACACACACACACACACACACACACACACACACACACACACACACGTATTCCCCATGCCTGGTTTCCTTATTATCACTTTTGGTATATATACATACACACACACATGAACACAATACATGCCACTACCTGGCCAACTAACTAGTCACGTTATAATTCTATAATTGACATTATGTTTTTAACTGCATATCCCTTCCCACTTTCTTACTAGGCACTTTGCCACTGGCATCTGTTTAAAGGAACTATTAAAGGTTTATATCATATATTAGTGTCAATTGCTTTTAAATAGGTTGAGAACAGTTGATCATAAATGTTTTGCTCAAATGAAGTTAAACCTGATAACCATATTATCAAACCTACATTTAAAAACTATCTCTTTTTTGGGAGGGGTTTGGAGGTGGGTTCACAATGTACTTTAAGGGGCTCGGCTTCTACACTATCATTAACATTATAAATAGGACTAGCTACAACAATAAGGGAAGGGCAAATTGAGCTTGCAGTGACATTCTAAAGAATATAGTATTTTAGAGAACTTGCAAAAAATGGAAATTCATACAGTTGGCTCTGTAAGAATTCACCTGCAATACAGTAGAAGAAATACTTTTTTTTTTTTTTAACCATATCTGTGTTTTCTTGCAGACCAGTGCACATTGGGATGCTACTTTGTGGACAAGGAGATCTTAACTTGTACTAGGCAAACTGTATCATCGAGAAGTTATGGATACAAACATACGTGCATCATTAACCATTTTAGCTACAAGGACTTTCCAGTGACTTACAGGGTACATACTAGGGATATTGCATTCTCTTGTATCTCATGTCCGTGGCACGTGGAGCCACTTATCTGGTTCTGCAGGATAGTAGAGAAGGGACACCACCACAATGTGGGCATTTTACTGCATAAGCCAGTGACTTTTTTGCATTGCACATAGACACTGCAAGCTTGACTCCTCCTGGTTTCCAGGAACAGAGATATTTCAAAAGGCTTCCACTCCCTTAACTGCTAGTTGGTGTTAAAATGATATGCACATTACTTCACCCAGGCTATGCAACAGTGTGCAGATACTGGTCATGTTGTGCATCAGATTTAACCACACTCATACAAGTTAGCGGTTATGCAGGGAATACTTATCTCTGGCATGGATGTTTTAGAGATACACAGAGACAGATGGCAACAGGGTAACATGGGGGTAAGGTCAAGGGAAATTAATTCTTCCTTCAGTATCTCTGTACAGTAAAATCTTCACATTCCCTTCCATAATGCTATTTACTGACTGAACCTGCGTACCACTGTTTCTATTAAACTGTAGTTCTGTTTTACCATGCAGCCCTTTCCTCAGTGTGTTGGAGTTATGGTGTCTGTAACATCTCATTAGGTTTGGGCCTTTTCATGCTACGGCCTGCACATCATTTATCATGGGTGCACAGAACGTGCCTATGAATTGCAGTGTCTAATACTCTTTGTCAAATCAGAATATTATAACTTTACTAAATATTGCCTATTTATATGTACTCTGTCTCCCTGAACCTAGATGTAGAGTCTACCTCCAGCACTACTCAGAGCTTAACTTTAATGCTACTTTCTGTCACTTTGCTTTGCACTTATTTATCTTCCCTGTTATATACAAATTAATATTTTCTTTGCTCTGCTTGGAATGCAACTGTATTAGAAGTAATAATTTTATATGATTTACCTGCAAGCCAGTCTGATATGTTTTTTGTTCTCATATTTTTCTAATTTCTCATTTCATGCTTGCAAAGTAGTTACAGCCTGACCAATTCATATATTTAGTAACCAAAATCTGATGGATGAATGCATATTTAAAAATCTAAGGTAACTTTACAGTTTTAACCATTCAGTGCAGTCCTGTTTTACAAGACTGGCACAAGAAGAAAATCTCTACAGTACTGCCACAGTTTTGCGGTATACACGTGTTATGCTATCTCTGCTTAAAATAACAGCAGCACACACACTATATATATATATATATATATATATATATATATATATATATATATATGTGTGTGTGTGTGTGTGTGTGTGTGTGTGTGTGTGTGTCTATGTGTCTGTGTACACTAGAAAGTGTTATAGTCAAGTAGTAATATAGATCATCAGTGTCCCTGACTTTTTTAGGCAAGGTTCAAATGACAAATTCACCACCGTAACAGGAACAGGCAAGCAAAAACTGAGGGTAATGCTAATGGTAATGCTACTCAATGCTAGAAGTCTAAAGCTCAAAATGCACTCACTTGAAGCACTCCTTAAAATGGAGAACATCGATATCTGTGCAGTGACTGAGACCTGGTTCAAGGCTCCAGAGAGCACCCCTGCACTGCCAGGCTATAACTCATACCACACATTTCGGCCATGTAACCTGGACTGAAGCACCAAAGGCAGAGGTGTTTCCATATTCATTAAGGATATCCACACCTCCAGGCTAGTTGCTCAACATAATGCGTCTGAGGTTATCCAAGTGCAACTAACTCTGAGCAAAACTGCAATCCAAATTGTAGCTTGCTACAGATCCCCCACCATACCCCAAGGATTCCCACTCCTCTTTTCTTGATATACTGGAAAATATTAGGGTTCAACCAAACACCCTAATAATGGGCGACTTCAACTACCCCACTATTAACTGGGAAAACTACTCGTGTACCAACTCCTTAGCTCAACGCTTTCTGGAATTCATAAAATCCAATGCCCTGGATCAACTTATCTTATGTTGCAAAAGAGAGTAAAATCCCATGAGTGGAGGAGCTCCCTGGTCAGCCTCAGTAAGAAGCTGAGATCCCTTATAAGATCCTCCAAAGCTAGCTATGAAAACAAAATCGCCACTAATTCTAAGGACAACCAAAAAGCATTCTATAGCTATGTCAAGAAACTCGATGGTAACACCCAGATCTGCTCTGAGTTACAGCACAACGGCACAAAAATTACTGAACCAACTGATATTGCCAACATCCTGGCAGATGGGTTCAGTGCTAACTTTACCCCCCACCCCCTAAATGGCCCATATCTATACAGGCAGAATGCAGAGTCCCTGTAATCACAACTATGCAGTTAAAAGCTGCACTCTCTAAAGCCAAAAACACAGCATCCATGGGACCAGACAACATCCCAGGCTGCATTTTACACGAACTTCAGAATGAACTGGCTCCCCACCTAAGCACCATGTTCAATAATAGCCTCGTATCAGGCTTTGTGCCCACTGAATGGTGCACAGAAACAGTTATCCCACTCCACAAATGGGGAGCCACCACTGATCCCAGGAACTATCGCCCTATTAGCCTGATGAGCCTGGTCTGCAAGGCCATGGAACGTATCATCATGGAACTCATAAACAAAGACATTGGTAACCTCCAAACTCTGGATCCCACCCAGTTCGGGTTTGTGAAAGGCAGATCCTGCCTCCTGAACCTGATCGACTTCTTTGAGACAGTCGCCAAAGCCGTAGATGAGGGAAAGGTGGTTTACACAGCCTATCTTGGCCTTGCCAAGGCTTTCGACATCATCCCCCATTCTGGAATTATAGCTAAGCTCACTAAACTAGGTATAAAGCCCTATGTCACAAGATGGGTTGTCAATTGGCTTACTGTCAGAACCCACACCATAAAAGTTGCAGACTCCAAATCTGACCTCAAACCAGTGACTAGTGGAGTGCCACAGGGTTCAGTCCTGGGACCTCTCCTGTTTGGTATCTACTTCTCTGAAGTACAGGCTAACACAGAAGGCCTCTGGCTAATGAAGTTTGTAGATGACTGCAAACTAGGAGCCATAGTCAAGTCCCCAAATGATGTGGACATCCTACAGAAGGGCCTCGTTGAGACAGATGCCTGGTGTCAGAGCCATGGTCTCAAGCTCAATGCCAAAAAGTGCAGTGTCATTTCCTTTGGTAAAAACTCTGTACCCATGAACTACCACATAGGCAGCAATCTACTTAACACCGAATGTGTGATAAGAGACCTTGGGACCCAGGTGGACAGTAGTCTCTCCTTTGATAGTCACATAGCCACAGTAGTCAGGAAGTCCTTCTATGTGGCACACCTCATCATAAAAGGGTTCTCATCCAGGAAAAAATAGGTCATTGTTCCCCTCTACTCGACACTCATTAGATCCATTATAGAGTACAACGCCCCTTTTGGAATGTACCTCACAAGACATCTGCAGCAGCTGTTAAGGCCACAGAAATACCTCACAAAAAGGATTACTGGCCTCAAACAAATGCCCTACACTGACCATCTCAAAAAACTCCAGCTTTACTCCATAGTATATCGCCTACTCCGAGGTGATCTCTACCTAACATACAAAGCTATGTCAAACCTAGAGCTGTTGGACATGCTACACCTAAAGAAATCCCAATCCCTCCGAGCTACACACTCTAGGGACCTAAACCTTGTCACCACAATAAACAGGACATGCTGGAGGGATAGAGTCCTGTCCCAGAGACTTCCCATACTCTGGAACAGGCTACCCATCTATGTCAAGCAAAGTTCCTCATCAGCACTCTTCAAGAAAAATCTTGATGCGTGGATTGGAAGTAGGAAATACACCCCGGGGATCACTTCTGTGTCTCTGCTCGACAGGGGAACAGGAAAATAATTTTCTTGGGTGGCATAAGCCAGGGAACCTTGTTGGCTAGGCTTACGTAGGCCCTTGGGTCGATAGCTTAGTACCTACCTATGAACATGATAAACTGCCAGTAGAAGGGAATTATTCCACTTTGCCTATGACATAACTGTTGACAAAATATACCATATTATTTAGAAAAGTAAAAGGAGTTATCAGTCAGAAGTGCTGCCCTAACCTGCTGTGTAATTATAACTGTCATAACTAGTTGCATCAAAAGGAGAACAGATACAGAATATAATCAGAAACTATTCAAGAAATCATCCTGCTCTTATTTAAGCATTTTTGTATTGCTTGAACATTGTATTGGTTGACACAAGACATGGACAGCAGAATGCCTGGAAAATGGTAGATGGATTTATGACAAAAAAGAAAGAAATGTTGGAGAGAAATCAGTTTTTATGTAGCTCTTTCTGATAAAAGACTGACGCCAATAACCTCATTATTAATAATGGAACAATGTAAATATAAGCTTGTACTTTTTATGGAACAGTGTCCAGACTGACAGATAATGTTGCCAGATAATCACTAATAACTTTTTTAAAAAAGCGGCTGAACTTTTTAAGGCTATATATAGAAAGTCACACTTAAGATTACTTTCCACTTACTCCGGGATATAATTAAATAGTTAATGCATACCTTTTTTATACTTTCTTATTTGTACAATAACAGGGCAGGGTAGCAAACATTTTTCTGGGCTCAGGAAGAAATGGCACCTTTATTTCAGAACAGGTTTGATTTTCATTATATTTTTCTCTCTCTCAGCTCATTTAACATTGATATTACATGAGAGGAATAACACAGCCTAGCAGTCCATGTGTTTTTTTATTATTGCTATCTTGTTCTTCCTCTCTTGTTAAAATGAAAACGACTTTTATGACACTTCACTTCACAGAAACTATATTACAATGGCATATGATTATAGATACTCTCAAACAGTAAAAATAATGCCTGGCTGAGAGAACGTCATTAAAAAATAATTTGGAAATATATGACAGAAATAAGGTTTTGGACTTCGTATATCACTGCAGTTATACTAGTTGTATTCTGTCACTAATGTTATTACATTTTTACATTTTCTTTACATATATGTAGACTTTAGGCATTCTCAAAATTTTGTACATGTAATGCAACCAGATTCTGACATGAAGCTGCAAACTCTCTCCATTTTTAGGTCAATAGTTCCTTTTATTGGGAGTGAATAAGGTCACATTTGGATTGTTATATTGGCTCAACATTTTCTACAATCATGAAGCAATGCTGTTTTATAGAACTAAATGATTCTGACAATCTTTGTTCCTTTTCTTGACTTAAAGTGACAATAAAAAAATGAAAATGTGCATTTGTCCCTCAATGATGTAGACATATACAGGTTAAAGTCTGCCTATGGAAGGAATACATACTTGTTTTTAAAGGCTAAGTTTCTCATTCAAATGTATAGAGCTCCCATAGTAACTTCTTTTTTCTGGCATTGCAATTCCAGAAATTGATAGTATGCTGGCATGCATTTTTTAATCAGCATTGGGAAAAGCAAATGTTAAATGTATACTTTATTCTGTGGTAAGAAACTGATTCATTAAAAAATGGAACATAATTACTATGACTGAATCATATTTAATGCAAATCAGCTGCCAGTTTATTAGAGGGGAGCACTAGAAGCAGTATTTCTAGCTCTGGGATTATATTCAGCTCCACTGAGGCCGGTGCACTATAAAAAAGTGCTGCTTGTACAAGAACCATGTTAACCAGAAGGGGGTTGTTAGAGCTACAAAAACATTTTTATCAGGGCAAATATATAGCATATTGGTAAACAGCATAAAAAGTTATGGGACGATGTAACTTATGCTGCCACTTTCAGGTGGATAAATGGCTCCAGTATAAAATATTATGAACTTGAAAAAAATCACTGAATCAATTTGTTCAACTTACTTAAGTGGCAAAAATGGTCCATAGACTTGTGTCTTACTTTGCATAACAAAAATGTATTTGCAGATATTCAAAACAACAACAATCTGTCAACAATGAATATTGACTGGGCTTTAAAAGAAGTGTGAAAGCTTGGCAGCTGGTGGACAGAATGACTACATTTACTACATGGTTGATCTTTCCTTTTTGGATTGCTTATTGATGTACCCTTCTAAAGAATTGTATTGTGATGTTTAAGAAACTAGTACAAGTTCCTTTGGAATATTGATTTTGAAACTGCAAAAATCCTACATAGTTCAAGTATCTAATATGTGTTCCTTTACTGGCTTTCTCTTCTGCAGAAGGTATCTATTATTGCTAAATATACTTGTATTTGCAGTATCTAGAAATGGTAGAAATATGACCCTGATGAACAGCCCACCAAGTTGACAAACAGACATGGGAATATAATAAATAAATGTTCAATATTGTATATGCAGCTGACAAAAATACACAGAGAGATGTTTTATTTAATGAGGGTGCTGGCAAGCAAGTATATGAACATGTTTGATGGTAAAGAGTAAATGAATGAGTGAAAAAAATGTACGCATAATGGGAGGCCCTTGGATAACAGAACAGCAAGAGGAGGGGTGAACTTATTATTCCAGTATGTCACAAGGGTAACATTAAAAATAATTTGTCCTATCAGGCAGATGGCTTCAAGGATAGTAATAGAATATGTATGGATTGCATTCTTTTTCTACCTGACAATAAGGAGAAATGCTATAAGCAAAAGATTGCGTGATTTACTGCAACATACATCTTACGTACACATACTTTGTAAAAACATAGTAGCAATGGAATTTAATACCTAAAGTCTGGATTTTAAGCCATAGTTACTTACTTTACTTAAAATGCACTACAGTAAATGTCATGCAGGCCTCAAATACATGTTTATTCATCATGTTGTTTATGCATAGTTATTTGCAATGTCTTCTTTAAATGCATAAAGGCTTTTTTTATCTTACATTATAAGGTTAAACAAAATGTGAATAATATTTTTCAGCATGACACAGATGGTTGAAAAGGACAATTTTGTGACTACTAAATTTTGAAAATTATTAGTAGATATCATTTATTGGTGGCTTCAAGGAATTATAATGACCAAAACTTAATCGTGCAAATTTCTGGTGTTAGTCCCAAATATAGTCAGTAATTTGCAAGCGTAGATGGCAATACAGGGTATAGAAGAGTGGCAACTTAGGGTGTGGAAGGGCTGTTGTAATCACTCAGTTGCTTTATTCTGTGCTTATTGTTGAACATGCTAGAAACTATAGTGCATACGATCAGATGTATCAAACTATTGAAGATCCTGATCTGACAGGTACGACTATATATGTCGAAGATGCATGCACATGCTACCTGCAGGGACAGGGGTGGCAGGAATTTTGGCAGTCGATTCCCTCTTAAGGTTTGCCACAGTCTTTTATGAGAGACCCAGTTCAAAGGCAATGAAATAATTCAGTACGGTCTTCTTGAGACAGCAGATGCCCTTTCACAGTCCTTCTTAGATGTTCAGAGAAACCATCTTGCCCACTGGGGCATCAATCAAAAAGTTAAGATAGTATTGTGAAAAACCTCTTGATGGATATTCTCAGAAAAAGTTGGATGTGAGATGGTAAATTCCATCATCACTTTTGCATCAACTTGAGAAATTCCACCAATGTGGGGCCCTCAGCAAGGGAGAGAGGCGAATCGTGCTCAATCCCATCCTCCATACCCAGCACTGAAGACTACAAGGGTTTCATCTATACTTCTTTGAGATCCCATGTTAGTGGTAGTTGAATGATGCAGAATTGTAAAGAAAGGTAGATCTGTGATTAAGATGTCGCTGGAGGCCTTATGGTCCTACATTTCTAGAGCATAAGGAGGCTGTAGACCCATGTGTGATAGCTAATGGACAGGAAGGGGCCATCATGCAGTGATGCTCATGCACAGTGCAGTGTCAGTGTTACAACTGCCTCCCTGAAGCTTGCTGACACTGATGTCTTCAGTGATGAAAGAACAATGCAGAGCTGTGCAGACATCAAAGCAGCATTGGTCCTGGTTCTGATAGACCACCTGACATCAGTGACAGTGCTGAGGCCTTTGGTGCGAAATACTCAAATACCAATGCCACTGACATCTGGAGCAGTAATGAAGTAGCCAGTGCCAACAGCAAACTGTAGCTGTTGATCCTGGGGATCTAACCCAAGGAAACCTTCATAACACAGGCATCAGTACTGGAATAGATAGCACTAAGTGTGTATCTAGTGCTGAAGAGCAAAAGCTTGTGGTTCAGTTACATTAAAGGAAGGTAGTACAAGGGCATCATTCAGCAGGCTTGATACCAGCAGCTTCCTGAATAACTGGTGCAAAAGGCAGATACTGATAAGAAAGACCGAAATAAGTGGTATGAAATAAAGAATTCCTGTCCATCACTGAAGCTGAGGGTATATAATTAAAACATCTTCATCTGAGCCTGAAGCAAGCATTCTGTCTTCCTGGAATGATTGCTGTCTACCACTACTCTTTGATGGAAGGCCACATGATCAATAGTCCCCAGTGTTGGAGGCCTGGGGGAAGTTAGCCTCACTAGCATTAACATCTACAGAAGGAGATAAACCAACATCTAGAGTTTTAAGTGGCTGAGAAGATCTGTCATTAGGGTAGATGGTGGCTCAGCATCTGGAATTCCTAAAGTAGATATCCCCACTGAAAGAAAAAACACAGTTTTCTCTTTCTATTTGTTTTTCTAACAATTGGAGATTGGATGCAGAAGCAAAAATAATCAAATTTTCTTTTAGAAGGTTTATCCTTTAAATACACTAGAAACCAAAACCAGAGACATCTTCCCAAACTCGACCAAAAAGTCTATTGAACGCTTTCATCAGCCTAAATCAGCTGACTTCTTGAGAATAGTAAAAATTCAAGTAAACCCCTTTTAAATATCATTCAGAGAATATCACATGACACTATCAGCTGATAAAACACACTCAAGGTTACAAAACAGTTAAAGAAACATATACAGAACTTTTATACTGTGAAAAATGGATCACCAAACATAAAAACTTTACGGAAATCAAAAAACACCACCATGTGTATTTTTTTTTAAATTATATGTATGAAATAATGTGTAAATAAATATCTTTGCCTTAAAAATGCTTTTATTAAGAATAAAAAGTAAACAATATAAGAACGCAGCTTGAGTAAGCTGCTCAAGCTGAGAGAATCATTAAGACCCAGAAATGTAAAGACATCTAGTCTCACTTGACAACATAACTCTTTAAATTCAAGATAGTCTTCCCATGGACCACCTCGAGGATCATGAGGGACCTTTTATATCACCAAAAACCTAACCTCATGGTGAGAATATCTTTCTACGTGCTTAAATAAAGCACTGTTAGAGTTGTGGTTTTTAAGGTCCCTTACATGTTTGTAAATTCTCTCTTTTAGTCGCCACTTAGTTTTCCCAATATAAAAACCTTTGCATTTTGTGCACAAAGCAGCATACACAACACCTTGGGTAATACAAGAAAATTTCCCTTGCAATCTGATAATACTATGGTTAATTTTGATCTTGTCTGTACTAAGAATAAAGTTACACTGAGCACAAAAGCCACATCTTGGTCCCTAAAACACCATATTAGGGTACAGTTTGGACCTCTCTTTCCAACATATTTTTGATGGTCGCTCCCCTTCTAAAAATCAGTTGGGGTTCTAGCCCCACTTTCTCCAACAGTCCTTGACTGTGAAAAATCCGCCAGTTCTTTTTTAAAATGTTGTAAATACCTTGATGGTCTACTTGAGAATCTGGTGATAAAAGAACAAATATAGTCCTTATCATTGTTGGTGTGTAAAGTGGAATCTGTATCAAGATAATTCAGATTATCATTTATCTTACTAAGTAGGGGCTTTAAACAACCACCCTCTCTCTTGTTCTGGACTTCATTATACACGTTATTAACTAGATATATGGGGTACTCCCCAGAAATAAACATATTTTTCATCAAGTTACATTACGTATAAAAATCATCGTCTCTACAAACCATCCTTGAAATTCTCATATACTGGCCTTTTACTAAGCCCTTTATAACATGCCCAGGATGATTACTTTGATAGTGTAGAAGACTATTACAGTAGGTGGGTTTTCTGTAAAGGTCACTTACTAGTTGTGAATTCACAAAATCCTTTCTACCGATCTTTTCAATGTCATTCCCCATGCAGTGGGAATTGAATGGTTTGAGGAATTTCTTTATGACAGTCATCTCTTCAGTAATGACCACGTTTCTGTTTTGGTGGCCCTTATGGAAATTGTCCTAAACTATAATTTTTGTTTTTTTGAAGGACAATTTTTTTGTTCAGAAAATGGGGGTTGCTATGGGGGCCTCCTATGACCCCATTTTTGCAAACATTATTATGCTTATGTGGGAAAGAAAGTTTCTCTTTACGTCCCCTTATAGTAGTAAGTGGAATCTTTACCCAAGATATATTGATGATTTGTTTTATGTTTAGAACGGGGATCATACATCAACAGTACTACTGAGTTTCTTAAGTTCACTCATGTATACAAGCTGCATGAAATTAGTTATTTAGATGTACAGCTTAGAAAGGATTTTGTGAATTCACAACTAGTAAGTGACCTTTAGGGAAAACCCATCTACTGTAATAGTTTTCTATACTATCAAAGTAATCATCCTGGACATGTTAAAAAGGGCTTAGTAAAAGGCCAATATATGAGAATTTCAAGGATGGTTAGTAGAGACGATTTTTATACACAATGTAACTTGATGAAAAATATGTTTATTTCTGGGGGGTACTACACATAGCTAGTTATTAACGTGTATAATGAAGTCCCGAACAAGAGAGAGGGTGGTTGTTTAAAACCCCTACTTAGGTAAGATAAATGATAATCTGAATTTTTATCTTGATACAGATTCCACTTTACTCACCAACAATGATAAGGACTATATTTGTTCTTTCATCACCAGATTTTCAGTAGACCATCAAGGTATTTACAGCACTTTAAAAAATTGGCAGATTTTTCACAGTCAAGAAGGGCTGTTGGAGAAAGTGGGGCTAGAACCCCAACTGATTTTTAAAAGAGGGGTGACCATTAAAACTTTGTTGGAAAGAGAGGTCCAAACTGTATCCCAATATCGTGTTTTAGGGACCAAGAAATGTGGGTTTTGTGCTCAATGTAACTTTATTCTTAGTACAGACAAGATCAAAATAAACCATACTATCATCCGACCGCAAGGGAAATTTTCTTGTATTACCAAGGTGTTTTGTATGCTGCTTTGTGCAGAAAATGCAAAGGTTTTTATCTTGGGAAAACTAAGAGTTGACTAAAAGAGAGAATTTACGAACATGTAAGGGACCTTAAAAACCACAACTTTAACAGTGCTTTATTTAGGCACGTTGAAAGATATTCTGACCATGAGTTTAGGTTTTTGGTGATAGAAAATGTCCCTCATGATCCTAGTGGTGGTCCATGGGAAGACTATCTTGAATTTAAAGAGTTATGTTGGCAAGTGAGACTAGATGCCCTTACATTTCCGGGTCTTAATGATTCTCTCAGCTTGAGCAGCTTACTCAAGCTGTGTTCTTATATTGTTTAATATTTATTCTTAATGTTGTGTCTTTCAGCTTTTCCCGGTTAGGGGTCGCCACAGCGGAACTCTGGTCCGCTAATGATTGGCGGTAGATTTTTATGTACCGAGTTGCCAGCTCTGATGCACAACCTTCAATGAAGGTACGCCCATTCACGCATGTCTCTATGCAGAAGACGCTCTAGCTGAGAATCGAACCGGACAGCGTCTTACTGTGAGGCGACAACACTACTGCAGCACCACCACCGCAGTCTAATATTTATTCTTAATATAAGCATTTTTTAAGGCAAAGGTATTTATTTACACATTTTTTTCATACATATAATTTAAAAATATGTATATATGGTGGTGTTTTTTGATTTCCGTTAAGTTTTTATGTTTGGTGATCCATTTTTCACAGTATAAAAGTTCTGTATATGCTTCTTTAAATGTTTTGTAACCTTGAGTATGTTTTATCAGCTGATAGTGTCAACTGATGTTCTCTGAATGATATTTAAAAGTGGTTTACTTGAATTTTTACTATTCTGAAGAAGTCAGCTGATTTAGGCTGACGAAACCGCTCAAACTTTTTGTTCATGTTTGGGAAGATGTCTCTGGTTTTGCTTTCTAGTGCATTGTATTTTTGCCATTTCCTGGTTTTTACTGTGGTGTTTATTCTTTAAATGTTGAAATTCAGAAGACATTGAAATAGTAGGTTCTGTCTCTCCAGTCCTAATTTTGTACAACAAAACTTTCAAAATTAACTTGTTTCGGTTACCTATTAATGTGTTCTTGTCAAATCTAGTACAGATTCTACAATGTGCTACTAAATACTAAGCCCTTAAGCATGCACTACAGGGAGTATGGTGATCCTGTGGTGGGATCTTTTGGCTGCAAACACTACATTTTTTGAAACCGATATTTTCATTGCTGAGCAGCTTCAAAATCACAGTGCCAGATTCAGAAAGGGACAGTAGCAGTGGTAAGCCCTAACACAGGCTGCTACCACTGGTAGTGGTGGTCCTTTCTAATTCAGAAACAAGCCCACCACAGTGGTCTTACACATTCTGTAGGATCACTGGGGTGTACCATTTCCTTGGCTGAGTTATATGCTAATGAGACATTCTGTGAAGTAGACTGTGTTAATTAGCCATGTGCTGTCACCAGGAAATACCTGCTGCAAGTCATTCATGCAGTTGAGCGATTAAGACAATTTCTTGTCTGTTTATGTTACATTACTTTTAATAGGTTAGACTGCATTAGAAGTAAGTGCCACAGAGTTTAGTGAACAGGTGCTGGGTGGGAGGGGTGTGTATGTATATATATTTGTATGGGGCGGCTGCATGTGTGTGTGTGTGTGTGTGTGTGTGTGTGTGTGTGTGTGTGTGTGTCTGCCTGGGTGATTGCTGTAAGGAGGTTAGTTAGGATTAAATAAGGAAGGTGTGTGTGTGTGTGTGTGTGTGTGTGTGTGTGTGTGTGTGTGTGTGTGTGTGTGTGTGTGTGTGTGTGTGTGTGTGTGTGTGTTTCTGTGGGTGGCTAAAGGTTAGACCAATACTGTTCATATTTCTTCCTTCATTTTTTAATTACCCCCCCGATCCTCATCCTCCTGATCTGCATATTCATACCATCTCCACCTTTCCATTAAGCCCCCCCCCACCCACACACACATGCCTTACACTTTCTTCTTGCTTTGCCAAATGTGTTACTAATTTAGCAGCTTCCTGTAGTATTTCGGGGGGGGGGGGTATTTCTTCCATTATTGCCTTTTATGAAAGCAATATTATCGTGTGCATTAATATTTGTCTGTTCCTTTCTTCCTGATCTACTTCCCCTAGTAGACAGATTTTCTTAGTGATCTTCCATTGCTGTTCTGTTATTTTGTCTACCATATCATGCAAACCCTTTGTAAATTGCTCTAAGCTACTGCACTCATAAAATATATGTGCCAGTTTTCATCTTTGCTGTCCATCACATTTCCAGTACCCTACATCAACTGTTGTGAACATCCATTTCAACCTACTTGGTGTGTGGAGATCTCTATACAGACATTTCCAAGTGAAGCTATGTTTTCATTAAATACTGTGTATTTTCACCCAATTCTCTTCTGATATCTGACCTCCCAGTTCTCTCTCTCCCACAGTTCATTCTCTCCAGGTTTCCCTTTCTTCAATTAGCCAATATTTTATAAGTTCAACACCCCCTTTCCTTTTATTTTTATCATAAAATAACTTTATTAAAGAAGCAAGCAATTTGAACATAAATGTCCAGCTAAAATTTTGAACAATACACAGAACAAACAACATATAAGTAATCATACATGACACCCTTTTTCTTAAACTGCCTACCCTGTCTCTTGCATCCTTCATCATCATTATCAGGTCTGGCACCTCTTCCTTTTTACATTTTAGCCATATCAAACCCTGTGCTAAACTTCTGATTCTACATATATCCATTGTAGCCTCTAATCCTATCTATATTCTACTTATATTTCAGGCAGGTATTTATTTTTTCCTCAGAGACTACTTGATAACAATATTTTACTTGGTCCTGTCAACTAGTCCATTCCCATTCCATAGTTTTATATATATATTACAAATCACGGTTTTCCATTTCCTGTATCATAACCTACCAAATTGCCTTACTTAGTAATTTTTGTCCCCTATGATACATAACCTTTTGGCACATATGTGAGTAGGAGAGCCCTCTTTCTGTCTTGGCATTGTTACTCTTGGTTTCTTTCCTTCCGGCAAGTAATTAGCCATCACTTACTTCCACTGAGCTATTTCTTTTCTTCCATGTCATCACCAGAAAACTTGGGCTGGGTATAGAAATGTCAGTACTACATAGAGCTGCAGTGCCTGAGGTATTTAACTTGGCTGTAATTCTATCATATTTCATCTCTCCAATGCTTGTTTGACTTTCTCCCATGCCTTCTGGTATGTAACCTTTGTTGTTCCTTCTACCATTCCCTCTAACCATACTTCCAAATATCTAATGAGAACACTGATCTTGCCTTTCTGTCCCTTTCCCTCATTAAACATATTAATTCAAAGCAGAGATACGGTAATCTGCATTTATCCTTATTTACCTTGTAACATGGTATCGCACTGTATTTCTACTGCCTTCCATAACTCAGTTATATCCTCCCCATATTTTCCCAAAATTAAGAGCACATTGTTTCCATATAAAGATATGCTTCACTGCTTTCATTTCCAGTTACACCCACTTATTGCTGATGTTCCTAATTGCCAGTGGTACCAGATACACTGGAAAAAGAATGGTGATAAAGGGCATCCATGTTGAATTCCAGTATTTAAAGGTACCACCCTCACAAATCTCACCCCAAGCTTTACTCTCGCTATCACCTCACTATAAATCTTCAAAAGTATCACTACCTACTGTCATATCGTCTGCCTTTCTAATAGCTGAAATAAATATGTCCCTCTTATTCTAGTGAATTCTTTCTCCACATGCAGGGCCATCAGTGTTAATTCCTCTTTTCTTTCCTATGCATCCTTCATTTTCAATAATGTATGTATGACATTATCTGCTGTCCCACACAGATCTTCATGTATTGTTTTTTACCAATATTTTTCCAAATCTGCTTACTATAATGTTCATATATTCTTTATATTCATGGTTTAAGGCTCATATGGGTCTGTACGAGGACAGCAGGAAAGAATCCTTCCCTTCCTATTGTATAACTGATATAATGGCTCCGTTCAAGATGCAGTTGAATTCTGGCCATTCATTAGTCCTGTTAAACATTCTACTCCAGCCATCTCAAATTAGATCCTTTATTAGAAGCCACACTAACACTGATACACTATCTAGTCCTGGTGATTTACTTCTTACCAGCCTGTTTAATGCTTCCTCAACTTCCTCTTCTGTTATATACCTTTGGAGTGCCTTTAAAAAGTCTGGTTGTATCTGTGGTAATTCGACTTCATCCCACCAATATTCACTTATACACTCATCTCTTGTTCTCTGTCTCTAATCCTTATAAAGATTGTCATAATATTTTTCAAAGCTTCTCTGATAACACGTAATGTTCTCACTTTCTTTTGTGATACAGTTTCTTGTCCTATAAACTCCCATTCTAACATCTGCTGCCTATTATGTACCAGTAATACCTTAACAGATTGTGATGTATTACTAAAATACACTCTTTCTACCATAACCAACTTAAACATCAGTCTTTTAGCATAGTATTTCTGAATCCCTTTCTTGATCTCACCTTGCCTCTCCATTTATTTGCCCCTGCAACTACTACTTGTCCTCTGTAGTTCTCGTTGTTCCCTCTGAATGTTACATACCCTCCTGCCTCCTCCTATTCTATGTGTAAATAATTATGCCTTCCCATATATGTCCCATTTCCCCAGCCCCCATTCTCTTAGCTCTACAACCCTCTCCTCTAGTCTTCTTGACAGCCACTAATTCTCCTTCACATTATTTAGCATGTAACTAGAAAACCTCCAATGTCTTTCTAAACACTTGTCCAGCAATCCTTGAACCCTACTTTCACCATTGCATGGATTATAAATACTACCACTTCATTACTATCCCTACTAACTCTCTCCTGGCCCTCCTGTGTAATATATATCCTATCTACTTGTGACTGTACCTTAGGACTTGGAGTTAGTATGAGAATTCCTCACCTTGCAGATCTTTCCTCCCAATACTCCAACAATCTAACCATTCAGCCTGCTTAAGAAAAGCTAGATATTTGCCTTCCTTAGTCAGTCTTTGCTTCTCGGTCCCCACATACTTTGTCCTTGTTATCAATACATTCCCAGACTCCCATTATTATACCCAATAATTCTTAATTTGCCATTATTTTTGTTAATACCCCTATATGGCCTTTCATTTGAATGTTTGGGGGTATTATGACCATACTACCGCAACCTTCTCACCCTTTACCCATTCCCTGATTCTAGCTGTTGTCCCTTTTTAATCCCTTAGCTTAATCTGGGTCTCTGTTGATAAACTCTTTCTTGCCAGTATTACTACTACTCTCCTTTGCTTCACCTTTTACGCTGTTTCTGCAATCACATATTTCCCCTCTACTTTGTTATGTTCAGCAGTATTAAGGTAGGTTTCTACTAATGTCATCATAACGATCCTTGAATTTTTAATATGTTGCATTAGCCTTTTCCTCTTTATTGGATGATTTAATCCATTTACATTCAAAGTGGTTACCCATAAGGTCTCAATTTCCAGCCATTTTTCCTCTCTTGTCCTACTATACTCGCATATCCCTATTACTTCTCATATTTAAAGTTTTTGTCTCATACTCTTGCTCATGTTTTTTCATTTTTTTGTGAATGTCTTTCTTTCTTTGTTTTTCAAATCACCTCTTATTTTAATTCATTTTGTACCAACGCCTTAAAAAAGCCCTTTAACTACATAAACACCGTTTACAACTGCTTCCATGGTTTGAGATCCATTATCTGTCCTGGCGTCTATGAACTACCTTCCCTCAGCAGTTTCAGTGGTCATTGCTATCTGAGTAAGCTGGGCTCCCTGGTTTACAAGTGCAGTCAAGTTCTTTTATTCCTTTACGCTCCATTTACCTTTCCATATTAGCCTCTTAGCATCCTTCCATTGTTCCTGTCCCTGTGACTCTCCATTTTTATTTCTCATTCAAACCCCTCTCCTCCCCCTTCTATTACTTATCAATGACCCATACACATCTCAGTCAAATATCTATATAGTTGCCTTATACTCCTTTTAATTGCTTATAGTTCATCTCTGAGGCCATTGATGGAACTCCCCTTTTAAATCAGGGAGGATTTTACCTGACTTTCTTCTCTAAAGTACTTCTTTTCATGCTCTCAGTCCCTTGTATTAAAGGGTAATAAATCCATTACCCTCCAGCACACCTGCTTGCATCAGATTCCTTAATGTATTGCACTGTTAAAACTCTCCTATGTGTGTTTTACCTGTAATATGCTTATGGTGACCACTCCTATTCACAGCTATCTTTACTTGATATGTCCTTTTGAATTAAGTATTACATTCCTCTATTAAAATGTTGTTCCGTAATAATAATATGCGACTTACATAACTTCTTCATGGTGGACAGGAGAAAGGCAAACAACAAAAAAAATGCCTATTTTCCATTATATAAACAGTCACTACAATACTGTAATTACTCAAAAAATTATCTGTTAAATGCTTGTGATATGGCTCCACCAGAACACCTTTTGCTCATATAACCTGGATGCTGGTAACAGAGCACTCCTCTTCTTACAGTTGAGAATTCCATAGCTACCAAAAGACCTCTGATCACCAAACAAATGACTTGCTTTCAGGTTTCCAAGCCTCACCCAGCACATTCTCCTTTAATTCATATGTTTGAAACCTCATAATAATGGGCCTTGGATACACTTACCCTTCTGTCCGTGGCTGCTACACTACTCTATGTGCCCTTTCTATCTGTATCTCATCTATTTCCAGGTCTGTCCATTTAGGGAGCAGGCATTTTACATACCCTGTGCAATTATCTCCCCTCATTTCCTTCTACCACCCCTACTAGTCTCAGATATTTTCTATTTTGTCTGTCCTTTTTGTCCATCAATTCCAGCTTTATATAATCCAGTCTTATCACCACCCCTCCTCTGCCCTTGCCTTCAGTTTGATATTTTCTTCCATGACCAAATTTATGGTTGACAAAAGCTCATTCAAAGCTTCAACTATTGTTCACGTTTTCCTTGCACCTATAAATGTAATGTTTCACTTATTTTATTTCCTTCCAAATTATTGTACTTCTGGGCTTTCTTAGTTGGTCTTTCCAATCTCACCTCATTTTCTCTCATGTTGGGCACTCTGATCCAGGGTGTGCTGAGACATTTTTAAATGCGTCATTGCAGATTTCTTCCTTTGCTTCTCATGCGTGCAACTCATTACCTCTCTCATTTGAGAAAAGCCAACTTAGAAGATATACTTTGACTCAGAGCCTACTGGTCCTTGCAATCCTTGCAATTCATTATCAGCAGGCACTCTGCTGGGAACGTCTTCTATTTTGTGAACACCATACTGGAAGTCCCCTATATGCTCTTTTTTTAAACAAAAAGAATGAAACTTTAATGTCTGTTATACTACAGGTATAAGTCAAAGTCAGTGGTGTTCTATAAAATACAGGACAATTAACAGGGATAGGCATGTGTCCATGTGTGTGTGGGTGGGGGGGCTAACTTACCTGTGAGCAGCCATGCTCAAGACTTCCAGACAAAGCTATATGGAACATTATATGCCAAAAGGGAGATTTTTCTAAAAGTATTTTGAGCCACTTAAAAAGATACTAGAACAATCGGTTGTTGTTTGTTGTTTGTCTTTCAGCTTTTCCCGATAAGGGGTCGCCACAGCGGAACGCCAGTCCGCTAATGATTGGCAGTAGATTTTTATGAAATGCCGAGGTGCCAGGTCGACGCCCAACCTTCAACTAAGGCACGCCCATTTACGCATGCATGTCTTTCGAATGCCACCCAACCGTGGGGAGGACATGCACACTCCACACAGAAGGCACTCCCAAGCCAAACCGAGAATCAAACGGGAGAATCTCTTGCTGTGAGGTAACAACGCTACCACCGTACTACCACGGCATATACTAGAACAATCGGTATAACATTATAATGCACTTTATGAACAATAAGAATAAAACTCTTGTGTGTGTCATCACTGCCTGACTGCAACCATCTGTGATTTATAAGAGTCATGGAGAAATAGAGAGAATGCATCGTGGATGTTCTGTAAACTCAGGGACAGGTAATGAGTATGGGGATGCATGTGTGTGTGTGTGGGGGCGTGTGGGTGTGTGTGGGGGGGTGACACACACAATGTTAAATTAGCTGATGAGGTCTTTCCTCGTTGTGATAAAAATGTCTCTGGATTACTTTTTCCTGTAATCATGGAAACAGCCCCTTCTGGCTGATGATCTTAACACCCTGGGTGGGATGCTTTCTGAAACCCAAAGAAAATGTCAGACAAACTCTTAACCTGAAAGACGCAAACTGAATACAAATAAATCCATCTGCTGGTAAGATTTTACCATAGAAAAAGAAGTGGAAGGCAATAGCATATGAAAATTGTGATCTAAGGAGGAAGTCATGTAATAAAGGTAGAAAAATATATAAAATCTAAGCCAAAAGGAAGTAACTATAAAAGTGGTATAGTTAAGTTGATTACTACACATAAGTTGCTACAAAAGATAATAAAACAAATTGCAAGAGCAGCCTAGGATCATTTTCCATTTCTGGAAACAGGAAAAGCAAAGGGAATGTGAAGAAGCCAATTAGAGCAAGGCATTACGGGAGGATGAGAGTAGATAGGTCCTAAGAAAATTATTGGTGCTGAGCTGACCTGAGCCTTTGACTATGTTCTAGATGTTGAAGAGAATGCAGTGGAATATCTTGGATAACTGCTTTTGACAATGTTCAATGCCAGCTGTTTTACTTTAATTATGCTTTGGACAGTTTGACATACTATTTTTTAAATAGTAAATGAAATGTGTCAATATGTTGCCATTATAAAAGTAGCCATATTACACCTAATATTACGTGATGAGCCTAATGCATGAGATACTTCTATGATAGACCCAGAAGCAGGACCATAATATAAATTAGTTTTATTCTAATCTTGCATCCACATATATATTGGCTACATTTGTTTTACTGCAATGCAACCTACATTGTTAATATAGTATTTAGAACACTAAAAAGATGTTTGTTCCCTAGTCTATTTTTTTTTAATTTTATTTTTTCTGTCACTGATTTTATAAAATGTAGTTGGCAACTACAGAGTAACCCCTTCAAGTTCTTACTTCTTACTATAACATCCTGTACCACATTCACATCATTAGTATATTTTGTAACATTGTTAAGAGCCAGTTCACCAGGATATCCAGATTATGTACTAGAGAGGATGATCTGGTGAGAGAATTACATACCCTTTTAGGATTAATCCTGGAAAAGGGGCTACAATGAAGCTCTTGTAAAACAGACCAAAGGAGAGGTGTTAGCAATGAGGAAAGTTTTACCTTGTGCTTATAATCGTAAGGCCAGAATAAGAGACATACTCTCAGGTGCACTTGTCAGTAGCAAGGTAAACTTTATTTCAAAATACACTAATGATGTCAATGTGGTATGGGATGTTATACAGACCAATTGGCATCTTTTAAACACAGACCAACTAGCAGTTGATATAGTTGGGGATACACCTAGATTTATTTTTAGAAACAGTAAGAACTTGAAGGAGTTACTCTGCAATCAAAAAGACTATGTAACATCCAAGGGGAATAGACTAGGTGCTTTTCCCTGTAGGAGATGCAGGGTCTGCCCAGTTTTATCAAAACAACATGCATTTCAACATCCCAATATGAAGTTTATTTTTATACCTAGGCACTATGCAGACTGCGCTACCACACGTAGTTTATTTAGCCATATGTGATTTCTGTTCTTGTTTTTTATGTAGGGGAAAACTGTTAAGAGATTAAGAGACAGGGTAGCCAGGCATCTATATGACATTAGGACTAAGAATGTTAAGACTGCACTAGCTAAACACATTATTGAAAAACCTAATCACACATTCAGTTTTAGAATATTACAGTGCTTTACTGGTACCATTAGAAGTGGAGATGTCAATAACTATTTAGAACAAGCAGAACTACGTTGGATTTTAAGATTACAAGCTGACAATTATCCAGGCATTACTACTCTCCTTTTCTGCAAATTAATGCAAATGTCAGTATAAAACCTGCCCTTACTGGGCGTAGACTTAGCAATTAGCAAGAGGTGGTTCTAATGTCTACGTCGAATGAGTTATTCTGTGATTGGATGACTTGGTATTTAAAAATTGCTGTGTTTTAACATTGTATTCAGGACCTGAAGATGTGTATGTTACACAAAAGTGCTTATCCATTGTTTTACATTTTTTATTTTTATTAAAGTATACTTCAGTCATGGCAGCCTTACTGGTCATTTTTGTTTGACATATTTTATTCTCCAGTTTTGGCTTTTGGGTGCTGCCGGGTGGGTTTGTTCTACGTTTTAGATTGTGGGGAATCATCTTCCTGTTTATCCATCTGTACCATTTGCAAAGCCAACCATTACTTGTTATAACTATATTTAATATACTCAAAAAGCACAGTGAGTCAAAGTAAGTGTAAATTATTTTTAGGTTATCTTTCCAGATCATTTAAGCTAGTATAGTGGGGTTTCGTCTGGTACTTAAGCCAATAATGTTGGACTATACAATTTTTTCTTGATGTTTATACAACAGGATTCTATCCCTACATCTGCTGATGGGTGTATACCCTGATACTGCAACATTAGTGCAGCTCTGGCAGCTATTATATTTCAGATGACATGTTAAACCATGGGTCCATCTGCTTGAGTTGTTACTCAGGTGAGTAGGACATATCCCATTACACTAGCAACAGTATATGCATCTCTCTGGTTTCCTGTCCAAATTATCCTTTTCCATTATGAAAGACACCTCAAATTTGCTATGATAATAAACCATTCCTAGTGGAACTAATGTGGTCAGAAAAATAAAAAACATAAAAATTAAACAAAACAAAGCTTATACTCATTATAGCTAAATATAAAGATCACCCTACAGACACCAGGAAAAATGGAAAAATATATTCAAAGACACATTCTCTAATTGTTGCAGAAAGCATGGGTCATAGTTCACAGTCCTGGCTATGAAGATTTTAAAATGTGGGAAATAAATGTTTTCTAGGATAAAGTACAATATTTTTAACTTAGGGCAATGTTAAAATATTCTCATGGCCTGCTGTTATGCAGTATTTCGCAAGCAGACATGAGTTTATACAGCATCCTAAAAATACACCAATCCTAGCATGGGAATTTATAGCTTAGTAAATACTTACATGCTTCTATAAGTAAGAGTTATTCCCCCTTCTGTATTATTAAGTACTTGCCAAAGGGGGCGTTATACTAAATGATGGGTCCAATAATGGCTGAATAAAGTGGCACTATGACTTCCTTGACCCGGATTCCATGCCCTTACTTATAAGTTGAGTGACAGAATGATTTTCTTACTATCTTGGCCACATATCGGTCAAAAGCCAGATTACTCTCAAAATATGTTCACAGATACCGGACTATCAAGTAAACTCTTACATTCATAATTTCATAAATACGTACTAGGCTAACTTTAGGAATTGACTGGTTATGAGAAACTGTTAAATGCATTGTCTAAGTCTATCTTTCTTTCTATTGATCTGTCTAGCAACCTATATATCTGACTAATTTAGGGATGTCTTACTGATGGAGTAATTAATCTGGATGGCCATTTACCTAACAGGCACTATAATATATTTATGTGCATTGAGTTTTAATCCTTGACTTTAGCACCAGTCATTTGTCTGTGTTAGACCTTCTTGTAAGATGTTTGTGTCATGGGGGGAATCTATGATAGCTCCCAGTTTGTAGTCATTTGCAAACTTGGCCAGCCAAGGCCCTTGACATTAGCATTTAACTCTGAGAAGTAGCTGTCAAATAGGAGTGGTTCTAGCACAGAGCCCTGAGGTACCCAGCTGCTGACTAATCTATAAGTGGAAGTGGTCTCACCAACCCTGACTACATGGGTGCATATCTCTTAATGCAAGAAATCTGGACAAAGTCTGACAAAATGGGTGGACCAAGAACCAAAAATAGGGACAGATTTTAAATACTGCTCTTATAAACTCAGAATGTTGCTAGAGTAACATGGTTTGTCTTAACATACATTTTCTGAAGGACTTGAAGTCTGAAACTCAAAAGTGTGGCATTATATAGTGACTTCAATACTTAGGTCATCACAGTGATTTCCTAGAAAACCACAAATTTGATAAGAACAGAACAAAAATAGGCAAAAATCTGGACAGTTGAGAACTATGCCTGGGTTAGAGTATGTCAGCTTGCTGGCAATCCAGTGAGTTATATACAAGGGTTTAGACTAGTTCAGTGAGTTTGTCAATTATACACAAGTGGGGTATTGTACATGCCTTAGCCAGGTATGCACCATTTCCTCCTTATACATTTCCTTGATGACCTTCTCAAATTAGTTCACCAGGTTTAGTAGGCATGACCTTCCCTTGACAAAGCCAAACTGGGTCAGATCCAGTGTCTGAAGGTTGCCTATGTCTTTGTTGATCATTTCCATGATAATTTGTTCCATATCATTGTTGTTTCCGGGGTTGGTTGATGGTCCACCCTTGTGATGATGGATAATTGTTTAAGTCCTCCTTTCTCATCGAACAAAACCTGTTTTGTGGCAGTATTTGAAACGTTACTGAGATGGTCCTGATAGATCATATTTCTAGCTATTTAGGAGGCATCCCAGTATATTGTCAGGGACCATGAAGACTGTGTCTTTGGCTTTTATCTGCATTTCTTTACCTGTGGTGATATTCATTCAAACCCAGATACAACCCTTTAAAATACCGACTCAAACAAAACCACTCCCAACAAAGACTTTAAACAATCTACCTACATGCCAGAATTATAAGGAATGGAATAAAATAAACAAACTGTATACATGGATTATTTGCAAAAGATCAGGCATTAGGCAGAATTAGAAGCCATTACAGAGACATGGCATAAATCCCCAGTAACAGACAATCTAATACTACCAGTAGAATATACCATAGGTTTGTAGGTAGTTACGAGGCATGCAGTCCAAAGGACCACTAAAGATCCTAGCCCAGATTTCCAATTTCCCCAAAAATTATCTGCATAAGGGACTTGCCTAAGGTCACACAGGAGACAAATGAATTTGAAAAAATCAAACCCTGCACCACAGGAAGTAGGTAATTAACAGCTCAAAGCTTTAATCATCTGTACTAGCTGCCAAGATAAAACCCAGGATTAAACCAACCAGAAGCATATCTAGGGTGGGATGAAGGGGCAGTCACCCTGGGTACAATATATTAGGGGGCATGATCAGCAGATGGCGATTGGTCAGTAGTGCAGTACCCACCCTGTTTTTCTTCTCCATTGATCTAATCTCAATCCACCTTTAGTCTTGTACATAAAGTATTGCAGCAGTGTTCATTCATGACTAGTTTTCAGCTTTGTTCTGCTCTCAGCAACAATTGTCACTGATTCTGTTCATCTTTTCATTCCTCCCACTGAAACCTACAGTTTTTTATTTTCTACCAGACTTCATTATGCTTCTGCTTTGACTGTATGACCACATCTACTGCCAATCAGCACCAGCAGCAGTCATCAGGGAGAACCATAATTTGTTTCACCACTGCAAATCATCTTGCAAATAAAGCAATTTAAACATGACTAGTACATACCTTCAACAATCATATCCAGTTCATCTTGGATTCCAGAATTCCCTTACAAATCTAGGAGGACTATGTAGAACCATTTAAAGAGGCATGGACTCAATGCACAAATATATAGATTTCATTATTACACCAGCTAATAATGTGGGCAGCACTGTTCCATGGGGCAAGGCAGGCGACAGACTGGAAGCTGTATTAAACAAGGCTAAGCCATTAAGCCATTTCAGCCTATTTGGAACACTAGTTGAGCCCCTTCTGAGTTTAGTCCAGTCCTGATTTAAGGATTCTACATAATTTCTTCAGTCATGAGATGATACTCAATTGGAGCCTAACTGATACCTTTGTGCTCTTGATTTGAATAATCAGCATAAGGCAGGACTAAAAGCTATAAATTAGTAGCCAACCAGAACCAATTGTGCAATTCTAGATCCAATGATTTTTTTTATTACATCTGAATCGATATTTATTATCTGTGAATATGTTTTATTTTGATAAGCAATATTGAACAAGTACAGGGACTGCAATGGCACTTCTTTTGCACCTACCTATGTAGACTATTCACAAATTACTTAGAAGTGCTTCTTATCCACTCTAAATCAAAATCTATTTCTATATGCAATAGACATGTGGCATAGATTTTTAGATGACTGCTGGCTAATCTATACATCTGATATTGTTAAAAATCTGATATTGTGGTACAATATCTCTGTGAAAACAAATGGAAAAAAGCATTTTACTATAAATCTCTATTAGTTTGTAATCTCTTTTCTGGACATTGCTGTTAACAAGGATACTCAAGAAGGTATTTCACTACACTTTTTCAAAAGCCTTCAACTGAAATTTCATCCTTAAAAGCATCCAGCCACCATCCACAACATATTATAAAAAGTATCCCTAAGAATCAATTATTAAGGACTAGAAGTTTTTTTTTGAATATGAGTGATTATAAGGAAAGCCCTAATGAACTGGGCACACAGATTAATATCAAGGGTATATAATACAAACAAAATAGCTACATCAAGGAATTGGGATCATCATAAGGGCAGATGAAGTCTTTTATCATATGAAGTAACTAAGGTCAACAAGAAATATGTGCCTACTGTCATGACAATGTTTGCTATCAATGCCTCTGCTATAAACATTTTACAGCCATGGCAGGGATAGTCACCTGGTGATGTGAACCTTGGCTCTAGAAACTTGTCACTGTTAAAGTGACACCTTGACCCCATGTGTAAAAATGGGAAAAAGGGTTCTGAATGTATGAATGGACTGGCTGTTTTACAGGCAGATAGAGATTTGGAACTCACAAATAAGTGTAGGGCAATATTTTGAAGTGTTAAAAACCTTATGACATTTCTTTAGAGACTAAAAAAGGTACTGTTGTCCAGGGACTCATTCAGCAGACACTGACTAGAAAAATACTGACTGGATGTTTCCATTATGGAAACTGTTCTATATGTCATTATTTGACTGAAACAAAGGAATGATTTCTCCACAGCTAATGCTCGTCAGTTATATGAAATAAAACAAATTATTACTTGTCAAAATGTATAGGTCATTTATGTAGCTGTCTGCTCATACACATAATTTTATGTGGTCAAGACCTCTAAAATGCTTAAAACCAGGGCACTGGAACACTGGAGTGATACCAGAGAAGTACAAATGGCCTGTAAAGACACACGCTAAAACATATGACTGCACGATCCATCTTCAGGAGCAGCAAAAAAGACAATCAGTTAAGTCCTAACAAATTAGGATGTCAAGATGCTTTAGTAAATACATAGAACAGAAATATATGGCAGTTTTGGGAAGTTTACTTTCCCGGGTCCAAACGGTCACTTACAAGTTTATTTCAATTTATTTTAGAATATGAGGCTTGGACAGTTTTCCAACTAGATGTTGATATACAACATTTTTTTATTTAGTATTTATTGCATTTCAATTGTTTATCAATTATTGTCTTTTGATGAGAATTTATATTACATTTACAAGATACTTTCTAGATGTTTATTAGCAAGATTTTGGTATTGAAGGATGCTGAAATTTTTAGTCTTTTTTTTTTAATTAACTAGATAATTTCTAGCAGCCAATCGTCTCCACTTAACACAGAGATGTCACTGAAGTTTTTGTTTTCCTTTCAAACTTTTTGTTTGGTTTGAATGTTTTATTATCTCCCTGCTGCTGGAAAACACTTATTTTCTAAGTACTGAATCTTTTGTTCTTAGAAGATTCTAAAATAAAATTGCTATACAATGAATGATAACTCTGCGTGGACTTTATTTTTGTGGCATTGTGTTGTTACTAAACTTGCTTTTGCATGGATTTTCTTGCATTGTGCACAAAAAATACTTTCATTGATACCTGCATGTCCTTGGTTGTTGCTTGTAGTACACCAAGGTACCAAAATATTGGATCTAGAATATACAACCCCCACTTCCAAAGGTGCGGAGATTTTCTACCCGGGCCTCCACTGAAAATGGACATATATCCAGTTGGACCAGCCCGGTCAACACATGTAAAATAAAATAAATAAAATATTATTATTATAATGCGCAGTATCTTGGGTCTGGTCATAAAAAGAGTTACAATAGATACCCATCTAAATTAATTGATTTTAAGTGAACCAGGTCTTCAAGCCATTGCATGTTGTTGTGGCACTTCTCCTTTGATGTATCAGCAGTCAAAGTTATGACTCTCAATAGACTGACTGGCTGCCAGATATTTCATGACCCCTACAGTTTCAGGAGCTGCACCATCATGGCCTGCAAAGTCCCAACATCATTCAGAAGGTAAGGTATTTCTGATTGCATTTTTTTTTTTAAGATTGTTTTTACACCTCCTAATTTTGCTAGCCTGACACAGCTCAACTGTTTCTACTTTTAAAAACTCCAGCAACATTTACAAGTGGCTTGTAAAACTTATACCATACACGATGCAAAGTGCTCAGGCACTTCAGTGCTGTAGTCCTGTCCACAAATGCTGCACTGAAATTCATTTCTGTACTGGCACTCAATAATGCTTGTACAGATACTGAACCACCAACTGATCAGCATCTCCCGATTGCACCTCATTACAACCTGCACCGACGGTGGGTTCCCCTTCAGCTCACCCTAGAGATCTCTGCCACTACCTTACACAGCTAAACAAAGATAGCGTATGATTTTAACAGTTAAACTTTGTCATCCAGAATTCCAAGTGGACAAAGTACTTTGCCAACTCCATACATCCTAAAAATTATACATTTATTCACCCCTAAAGCTAGGTAGGCAATAGCCACTGATGCATTACTACCTTGTTGTACCATGTTTCCTCACAAAACATAACTCTGTTGCAAAACTCTGAAAACTAGATATTAAGGTTTATTTGTCAAACTCCAAGGGAATGCCACACTGCACCACTCTAGAGAGGTTAAGTGATGATGGAAGCTACCTGAGCCATCTCTTTAATGAGCATACTAAACAAAAGGTATTCTCTATCACTCGAGACATACTGATAGGGAACAAACTAATTCACTCAGGGACAGCAGTTCTTTCCAACTTGTTAGACTTTCATTTTGAATAAATATCACAGAAAATACCTTTCCAAAAATCATTCCAGCCAGATGGCACAACCTGCCAGACAGCATAAAACTCAAAGATCTATAAAATGGTATGACAAAAATGAAAAGCTTCCTTTCATATGAAAATATGTGCAAATTTTTAGAGATGTATATTCTGACAATCTTAACACAAACTTTGCTGGTTTTAACATAAAGATACAATGGTATTTAGGAAACCTCTAAGCTTATGGGAAAATTTAATCAAACGCACTATATATGATACTCAGTTGCACAAACTGTAAACGTGTATCTAACCTTTACAGATGTGAACAGAAATTCTGAACATTATAGGTTCCTTAAGTGGTGGACTAGAATTACCAAATATAGGATGGTTCAACCTCATCCAAGCTGTCTGCAGATTATACTACTTGTTCTGTATGCTGCATGCAGGTATATTACTTGTTCTGTAAGCTGTCTGCAGGTATACTTGTTCGGTAAGCTATATGCAGGTTATACTAATTGCTTGATAAGCTGTATGCAGATATACTACTTGTTCTGTAAGCTGTCTGCAGGTTATACCACTTGTTCTGTAAGCTGTCTGTAGGTTATACTACTTGTTCTTTAAGCTGTATGCAGGTATACTACTTATTCTGTAAGCTGTATGCAGGGATATTACTTGTTCAGTAAGCTCTATGAAGATATACTACTTGTTCGGTAAGCTGTTTGTGGGTAAACTACTTGTTCTGTAAACTGTATGTGGGTATACTACTTGTTCTGTAAGCTGTATGTGGGTATATTCCTTGTTCTGTAAGCTGTATGCAGGTATACTACTTGTTCTGTAAGCTGTCTGCAGATTATACCACTTGTTCTGTAAGCTGTCTGTAGGTTATACTACTTGTTCTGTAAGCTGTATGCGGTTATACTACTTGTTCTGTAAGCTGTATGTGGTTATACTACTTGTTCTGTAAGCTGTATGTGGGTATACTGCTTGTTCTGTAAGCTGTATGCAGGTATACTACTTATTCTGTAAGCTGTATGCAGGGATACTACTTGTTTGGTAAACTCTATGAAGATATACTACTTGTTCTGTAAGCTGTTTGCGGATAAACTACTTGTTCTGTAAGCTGTATGCAGGTATACTACTTGTTCTGTAAGCTGTATGTGGGTATACTACTTGTTCTGTAAACTGTACACGAGTATACTACTTGTTCTGTAAGCTGTATGCAGGTATACTTGTTTAGTAAGCTGTCTGCTGGTATACTATTTGTTCTGTAAGCTGTTTTCTGGTATACTACTTATTCTGTAAGCTGTATGTGGGTATACTACTTGTTCAGTAAGCTGTAAGCAGGTATACTACTTGTTCTGTAAGCTCTATGCAGGTATACTACTTATTCTGAAAGCTGTATGCAGGTAAACTACTTGTTCTGTAAGCTGTATGCAGGTATACTTGTTCTGAAAGCTGTATTCAGGTATATTACTTGTTCTGTAAGCTGTATGTGGGTATACTACTTGTTCTGTAAGCTGTATGCGGGTATACTACTTATTCTGTAAGCTGTATGCGGGTATACTACTTGTTCTGTAAGCTGCCTGCTGGTATACTATTTGTTCTGTAAGTTGTTTGCTGGTATACTACTTGTGCTGTAAGCTGTATGTGGGCATACTACTTGTTCTGTAAGTTGTATGCAGGTATACTTGTTCTGTAATTTGTATTCATTTATGCTACTTGTTCTGAAAGCTTTATGCAGGTTATACTAATTGTTCTGAAAGCTGTATGCAGGTATACTACTTTTTCTGTAAGCTGTATGCAGGTATGCTACTTGTTCTGTAAGCTGTATGCAGTTATACTACTTGTTCTGTAAGCTGTATGCAGTTATACTTGTTCTGTAAGCAGGTATACTACTTGTTCTGAAAGATGTATGCGGGTATACTACTTGTTCTGTAAGCTGTATGCGGGTATACTACTTGTTCTGTAAGCTGTATGCGGGTATATTACTTGTTCTGTGTGCTGTATGCGCGTATACTACTTGTTCTGTAAGCTGTACACGAGTATACTACTTGTTCTCTAAGCTGCATGCAGGTATACTACTTGTTCTGTAAGTTGTATGCGGGTATATTACTTGTTCTATAAGCTGTATGCGGGTATACTACTTCTTCTGTAAGCTGTATGCGAGTATACTACTTTTTTTGTAAGCTGTACATGAGTATAATACTTGTTCTGTAAGCTGTATGCGGGTATACTACTTATTCTGTAAGCTGCATGTGGGTATAATACTTCTGTACACTGTATGCATTTATACTACTTGTTCTGAAAGCTGTATGCAGCTTACAGAATGAGTATTATACCTGCATAATAATTATTCCGTAAGCTGTATGCAGGTATACTACTTGTTCTGAAAGCTGTATGCAGGTATACTTGTTCTGTAAGCTGCCTGCTGGTATACTATTTGTTCTGTTAGCTGTTTGCTGGTATACTACTTGTTCTGTAAGCTGTATGTGGGTATACTACTTGTTTGTTAAGCTTTATGCAGGTATACTAATTGTTCTGTACAGTGTATGCAGGTACACTTGTTCTGTAATTTGTATTCATTTATACTACTTGTTCTGAAAGCTTTATGCAGGTTATACTAATTGTTCTGAAAGCTGTATGAAGGTATACTACTTTTTCTGTAAGCTGTATGCAGTTATGCTACTTGTTCTGTAAGAGGGTATACTACTTGTTCTGTAAGCTGTATGCAGGTATACTACTTGTTCTGTAAGCTGTATGCAGTTATACGTGTTCTGTAAGCTGTATGCAGGTATACTACTTGTTCTGTAAGCTGTATGCAGGTATACTACTTGTTCTGTAAGCTGTATGCAGTTATACTTGTTCTGTAAACTTGCTCTGTAAGCTGTATGTGGGTATACTACTTGTTCTGTAAGCTGTATGTGGGTATACTACTTATTCTGTAAGCTGTACATGAGTATACTACTTGTTCTTTAAGCTGTATGCGGGTATAGTACTTATTCTGTAAGCTGTATGTGGGTATAATACTTATTCTGCAAGCTGTATGCATTTATACTACTTGTTCTGTAAGCTATCTGCAGGTTATACCACTTGTTCTGTAAGCTGTCTGCAGGTTATACTACTTGTTCTGTAAGCTGTATGCGGTTATACTACTTGCTCTGTAAGCTGTATGTGGGTATACTACTTGTTCTGTAAGCTGTATGTGGGTATACTACTTATTCTATAAGCTGTACATGAGTATACTACTTGTTCTGAAAGCTGTATGCAGGTATACTTGTTCTGTAAGCTGCCTGCTGGCATACTATTTGTTCTGTAAGCTGTTTGCTGGTATACTACTTGTTCTATAAGCTGTATGTGGGTATACTACTTGTTTGGTAAGCTGTATGCAGGTATACTACTTGTTCTGCAAGCTGTATGCAGGTATACTTGTTCTGTAAGCTGTATGCAGGTATACTACTTGTTCTGAAAGCTGTATGCAGGTATACTACTTTTTCTTTAAGCTGTATGCAGGTATCCTACTTGTTCTGTAAGCTGTATGCAGTTATACTACCTATTCTGTAAGCTGTATGCAGATATACTACTTGTTCGGTAAACTGTATGCAGATATACTACTTATTCAGTAATCTGCTTGCAACACAAATCCATTCTAATGGGTGATATTTACCAGTTAATGTTGTTGGACAAGTGAGCTCATTAACTAGGTGATGGAAGTCATAGTCTGCCAAGAAAAAAACTGTCTTTTGTCTCTCAGAGAAGGTTTACATCCTCAGGCAATAATGACTTAGTTAAGGTAAGTTTAACCAATACTGACACACAGTTTGCATTGTGGTGAGATGGGAAAAGGGAATGTAGTCTAACCCTGGATGAGAACATTCCCTGTAAGAAACTCCGAAATTATTCGGTTCGCAACTTGAGCATATAACTTAATTTTGCTTTGTTTTGAGCTGTATTAAATACAAATTAGCATGTTTTATATAAAAATTCCTTAGATTATTATACTGATGTACTGATGTGCTAATATTTAGTGCTCTGATGAAAGCAGATATGCATATCATATGCATGAAAAATGTAGAAATGTGACTTTATGCAATGTTGGGGGTCCTAATGTATAAATTAATTTATTCACGTGATATTTACAGAAGACCGAACCTCATATTGCATTTTTATAAAAAGATAATTTAAAATATTACCACTATGCTTTGCTTCAAACCTGACAGATTAAGTTTCAAGAGACAGACAACAGTTCTAAGAAACAGGGGTTATAATTTTGATTAACTTTAAGTTTGGCATGGCTGCACTTAATCAAATACAGGACCAGACAGACATTTTTTTCTCATTTTACAGTGCATAGTTGAGTAGACTCCATTTCTTCCAATATATTACTAGACTTACTATGAAAAAGCATGGATAAACATAGGACATTTAAAATACATCCTTAAATTCTACTACCCTTGCAAAGGATACACCATGGTCAAATAATACAGACTATAAAATAAGGCAAAAACTGTAGTGAGTTCTGCTTTGTATATTGACAGGCACATGGTTCTGTATTAAAAAAAAGGTCTAAAGCTGACTCCTTGTAAAAGTCTTGAAGATAATGCTTTCAATAAGGGTGTGACTACCACAATGCATGTTGTGTATATGTTGCATCTGAGTGTTCCAAAAGAGCACAGAATGGAAAACTCAAAGAGAAAAAGCATAGCATAGCCTAGCATAGCATGTTAAGCCAATGATGATGTGAAGGATTCACCCTACTCAGGTATGTCATATACATGGTGTGTTGTAGAAAGAAGAATCTAAGATAACATATGTAGGAAGGACATCATAGTGTAGCATTAGATGGCGATAAACCCTGTGGCATGTCCACAAATTCTGCATTTGCATGGTGTTGCTCTCAAAAGGCATAAATAAATACATCCATGAATCAAGAAGAAACAAAGATAATAAAGAACAGAAGAGTAGGAAAACTGTAAATTAATGTAAATCTCAAAATGTTGAGGAAGAAAACCACAAACAGCATGGTAAGGCACAAATTACAAAAAACAGCAGTAAACTTTCACACCACAGCAACCATTCAGATACATTTTGCAAAAATAATACTGGCTGTCAGTCAAATTGCTAGTAATACAGGTGAGCAATACAAGTGAGGATGCCAGTCAGGGATAATATGTGGACCATGGAATGAGTCCCATTGCACAACAGTATTGCAAGACAGATTGGCTGAAGCATTATTTGCATAACACAGAGTCTGATTTTCTCCTTTTTCCATGAGGTTCCGAGATTTTCATGTTGTAATATTAAGTAATGGAGTCTAGAGGTTATTATAATGTGTACGCCTTTTTCACATCAGAAAAAAAGGAAGGTCCAAATGTCAGTTTGAATGTTTGGTCTTGATGAAACAAGGCTTTACTCACCAATTTTTTGAATGAGTGCACCATATTACTTGAGTTATTATTGTGTAAGTAACTATCTCCCCAAGCTAGTGTTACCTGAAACATATTGGACATGTGTAATGTGTCTTGAATGATGGGGACTGATCAATGACCTACCCAAGTGACAAGCAGTGACCATGAAAATCCACTCCAAGATATGTCAGCACATGTTCTTCTAGACAGCTGGCATATATAATACCCATATAGAACTGTTAACATAAGATAAACATCACAACACACTTATAAATAGTTTATTGAGTTATGGAACATACATACTGCAAACAAGGGGTCCCACATAGAACATGACACAGGGTAGCTATGCTGCCCATAGGGTGGCCATACATAGACAGCAAAATGCAGGCGTTGAATAATATGGTGTGACACACCCCCTATTGTGAACCCTTGTACATAAACACATCTCATTCAAGACCTACTAAGTGCAGGGTGAGTCACAAAAAGGCAACACACACAATAGATTTCATTACAGTGCATGCAAGCTGGCAATGCAGTATGGGTGTATCCAGAAATAGTATGACAAATAGCATTATCTTTCTACAATATACATAGTTATAAATCTGTATGGTTTACAGGCAACATGACATGTGATCTGTAAACAGTCAAATGAAGTCCACAGGAGGCAGGTATGTCACTGGCATCCACTACATCAGCTCACATATATAAGGGTCTCTTACAAGTAGCGGAGAAATGTGGTAGAATCACAAGTGAGAGAAACCAAATGGTAGAAATGACATTTAGTCAAATGCTTATCTTATCAAAACTCATTCAGTAGAATGCAGCATGGAAGCTGTAGCATCCATATGTGCAGGGGGTGATATAGGAGAATGGAAAGTATAGCCCACACTGAAAACAAAAAAAATCTGAATGCAGCTGTGTTTGCTATCTGCAGTATGGGGGGTGAGAGACAAAGCCTCAGATGGAGAAAATACTAACAGGTGTAAACATGTATGTGGTGGTGGGGAGGAGGTGGAATGGTGAGTGTGGAGGGGTGGGGGTCACAGACACCCACTTAATAATGTACTGGTTGGAGTATGTGTCTATCTTTGCAGAGGTTTAGGGGACTTAGCTCTCCTTTAAAGTTTAATTGGTTACAAGAGTGACTATTATGATGTGCCTACAGAGATTTGGTTATATTTCTGTATGATTTGTGTCATTTTCAATACCCAAGGAAGTCTGAGCTCTGGGGAGTTGAACATGTTTGGTTCATCACAGGATGATACAGTAGTTGATGTGGTATTAACTGATGTCTGAGTATATGTGATGTCTATTCTGATACAGAAGCCAAGCAGTGTAAAATTGTCAGCTCACTTTTATCTAATGGATATTATTGAACTGAAGATGTTTAATGCCTCATGCTATATGCCAATGATAGATGACCATTCCTACTTTGTAATTTTTGTTCAGTGTGTTAAGCTGTATTTGGTAGGACATCATGTGAATGAATTTGTGGAATGTCTTTTTAAAGGATGCTTGCTGAGACTGTGAACAGGACACCTAAGTTGTTAAGGTTCATAGGTGTGTACTAGGCTAATGGCCCTGGAGCTTTTACAAGCCTAGCCCATTAAAAATTGCCCTAGCACCATGCCACCCTATGTTAGTTCACAGTGTCTTTATCCAGCAGGGCATCTGGAATGATCCCTGGTGTGAACTTTCTGTTACCCGTCCACTCATCAAGATTTCTTTTGAAGAGGCCAGTGACGTGCTCTGCTTTACATGAATGAGAAGCTTATTCCAGAGTATGGGCAGTCTTTAGGAGATGAACCTGTCCCTTCAGCATGTTCTGTTGATTGTTGCAATGAGGTTGTGATCTCTAGAGCGTGTGGCATGGAGGGATTGGGATTTTTTTTTAGGTGTAG
This sequence comes from Protopterus annectens, assembly GCF_019279795.1. Classification (NCBI taxonomy): domain Eukaryota; kingdom Metazoa; phylum Chordata; order Ceratodontiformes; family Protopteridae; genus Protopterus; species Protopterus annectens. Next base: position 480,181,726 of record NC_056747.1, on the reverse strand, counting down.
CATTTCAAGTAGGGCTGGGTCGGACATGCCCTTGTAAGTCAAGCAAAGGTCATCTCTAAGTAGACGATAAGAGACTGGAAACAGCTGAAGTTTTTTGAGTCTGTCCATGCAGGACATGTGTTTATGGCCAAGGATCCTTTTTATGAGGTACTTTTGTGGCCTCTCCAGCTGCTGCAGGTGTCTGGCTAGTTACATGCCAAACAGAGTGTTGTATTCGATGATTGGTCTAATGAGGGATGAGTAGAGAGGGATGATGACCTCTTTCTTCCTGGAAGCGAAACCTTTGGTTATAACATGTGCCACGTAGAAGGACTTTCTGACCACAGTGGCAATGTGGTGGTCGAAGTGGGTGCCCAGATCTCTTATGGCTCCTTCAGTGTTCAGTGGGCTCCCATCGATGTGGTAATTCGTGGGAACCGAGTTTTTTCCAAAGGGAATGATAATGCATTTTTTGGCATTAAGCTTAAGGCCATGGTTCCAAAATAAGTCATTGGTCTCAAAGAGGCCCTTTTGTAGGATGTCTGCATCACTTGGGGAGTTGATGATGACTCCTAGCTTGCAATCATCAGTGAACTTGGTCAGCCAGAGTCCGTCTGTGTTGGCCTGGGCTTCTGAGAATTAAATGCCAAACAAGAAAGGGCCCAGGACCAAGCCCTGTGGGACTCCACTCATGACTGACAACAGTCTGACTTGGAATCTGCGACTTTCACTCTGTGAGTCCTGTGCGTCAGCCAATTTGCAGCCTACCTAGTGATATAAGGAATGATGCCTAGTTTGGAGAGTTTATCAGTGATATTTGAGTGGGGAATCATATCAAAGGTCTTGGTCAGGTCGAGGCAGGCTGTATGCACTGGCTTACCCTCATCCACAGCCTTTGTGACTGCTTCAAAGAAGTCAACCAGGTTCAGCAGGGGGGATCTCCCCTTGACAAAGCCAAACTGTGTGGGGTCAAGAGTTTGGAGATTGCCTATATCTTTGTTAAGCAGGTCCAAGATGATGTGCTCCATAGCTTTGCATACCAGATTTATTAGGCTAATGGGGGGATAGTTCCCAGGGTCTGTAGTTGCTCCCCCTTTATGAAGTGCAATGACTGTAGCAGTGTGTCATTCATTAGGGAGCTAGCCTGAGGTAAGGCTGTGATTGAACAGGGCACACAGATATGGTGCCAGTTCATTTTGTAGCTCATGTAGGACACAGCCAGGGATATTATCAGGTCCCATGGATGCTGTATTCTTGGCTTTGGACAATGCAGATTTTACCTGTGCTGCAGAAATGGTGGGTACCAGGCTTTCTTCTGGTATTGTGATAGGGCCTTTGGGGGAAGAGTGGGGTAAAGCTGGCAATGAATCTGGGAAGGTGAAGGAATTGCTTCTGATCACTATGAGCTGATGAACTGGACAAACCAGCCAGAACTCATTTAACAAGGTGGGAAACTTCTGACTTCTTGGCAGGCTGGAATTGTCTGGTGCCATGGATCATACTAAAACTAAATATAAGACAATTTCTTTAAATATCATAATTAAAGCAATTATCTGCCTTTCTTGTACCACTTAAAGCATTTTTCCCATTTAAATTGCTTAATCACCTCACTGAATAACAATTAGGTACCACAGTTGATCTATACTGCAGAAGTAACTCTGTGTGCTGTCTGTCTCTAATGTGTGTTCAACAGGATTGAGACAAAGGGCCAGCATCATAGTAGAAGGCTGAAACCCTATGTTCCAGGCAGCCTTGGTTCAGTTAGTGGCTTGGGTGTCTAAGCTGCTGGCAAGGAGGGGTGGAAGTCTGTTTTCTCTCTCTCTCTCTCTGTGGAGCGTCAGGGTCCATATAGGGAAGTAGCACTTTGGATGCACCAGGCACACTCGGGAGGATACCAAGTGGTGGGACATAATGAAAAACCCTCCTGTGGAAACAATAAATGGCACAATCCCCCAGAAAGCCCTTGGGTTCTGTGTCAGGGCCCAGGAGATACTCTAGGGGCATTAAGAGAGGCTAATAGATCAAATGATTGTTGGGAGCACTGTGGTAACTGGAAAAAATGAAACAGAAGGAGGAAAAATAACAGACCTCATACTTCCCTCCAACATACTCTGTTCAGCTACTCCCCCACACGTTAATTAATGAGATCCTTTATGACTAATCTATAACTATTGCTATCCTCGGCCTCCATGGTCAATAAGAAAAGCATGCCACTGGACTAATGGAAGTATGTATATACTATGTCTACTAGCAATTTGTATTGTAATCACAATTTATTGGATTGTCTGTTTTGTCACATCTATGTACTATGTACTATGTACTATGTCTACAATCTTCTTCTATGTAACCTCTATTGTGGAACATTTACTTGTAATATCTATTTCTTATCCTAATCTGTATCTTTGGAGCTTTTCTCCCCGGGACTCCGCTGAAAATGGACATGTATCCAGCCGGACCATCCCGGTTAACAAATGTAAAATAAAATAAAATAAAAAATAAAACAGGATTGAGACAAAGCAGACCACACAAGTCATGCATGAAAGGAGTGCAAATGGCACTATAGGCTTTGGTGTTTTTGATATACACTGTTCATCTTCTTCAAGAGTTTTGTTTATAATTCCACTGCTATGCATATCTTTGCATTTAAAATATATATATGTATGTATGTATGTACATGCATACTCACATGCAGACATATGCATACCTATGACAGAGTGCATGTGGTAGCCAATATATCAAAGCCATATCTGCCCTGCAAGTGTACCATGAGGACCTGGACAGTAAACTCTCAGATGACTACTTTATTTTCATCATGGGATAACAGTCAAAGTGCAACAAGACAGTCTATTTACTGGTATATGACGTAACTCCTAGATTTTGCTTTACCTTGCATAGACAAAAACTTCAAGAGAGTTCTACTCTCCTGCAGCAAGATATGATGGAGTCTATATGCATTTATGCCACTTTTTTGCAGCCATTGACTTAACTTTCTATAAAATGTTAATAGCAAGGACATTGTCTACACATGGCATAGTGCTGCCAAAGTGACCCTTCAGCAGAGAGACTGCAGTACCAACCCATGTAGGTTTTCTGACTAGAAGCTATGTAAGAATATCTATAAAATATGTATCTCTCCAGCAGGGCTATTTATATTTCAAGTTGGAAGTTAAGATCATTTGAGTGGGTGTTTAGGGTGTTGTTATTTTTGCAGATGTACAGCACATTGCATAGGACTGAAATTTGATATTACTCAGTGCCTTACTATTTATATGAGTTATGGAGAGTCTTACATCAGGTAACCCATATTACAGTGATAAATGCCCTCATGTGCAGGATACCTAAAATTTAACTCTTCATACTCAAGCAGCCTTGAAACTATGAGTTTCAAGTTATGAGTTTTATAACTATCAGTCATTGTAGTTGGGCTGTGCTGAGCTTTAGCTGGGTCAGCTGACACCCAGAGTGGTGCCTCAACTGGCTTCCCTAACCACCCCCAGTATGATTAAAGGACTGTTCATTACCAATGAAAATGCTTAGCTTTCTAACTACTGTAATGATCTTAAATGGGGTTCTGTTATGTGTAGCAGGGAAGACTTGTTTCCCAAACCTTAATAACCTATATTTTTTGTTTTAGGTCTAAAGCCATGGTCCAAACACTAGCTGCTGCCTCTGTTGTGGCCTTTATCAAGAATATATAGCTTTTTCTGGAGAATACAAGAATCATTGGAAGAGTCATCTATGGCATCCAGTTGGCATTTTGATTTGCAATCATGATCTACCATAAATTTAGGTTCATAGGTAAGTACTAGGCTAGCTGTCCTTGTAGACGTTTTTAAGCCTAGCCATTTTCCCTTAGTGAGAAATCAAACTCCATCTTCAAATCAGAGAAACAGTTATTGCAGACAAGGGGATTCAGTACAGAGCTAAGTAGATCTCCACTAGAAACTAATCTTTTCTTCTTCTCCTTTCAGCTGATCCAGTTAGGGATCACCACAGCAGATCATTGGTCCGTAGAATGAGTGGCAGTAGAGTTTTATGATGTCGAGTTGCCAGGGCAGTGCCCAACCTTTCTCAGAAGGCACACACATGCACATACTCACGCCTACAGCCAATTTACAATGTTCAGTCCACCTGCAGCATGCCTTGGGAATGTGGGAGAAAAATGGAGCACCCATAGGAAACCCCCACAAACTCAGGGAGGACATACAGACTCAGACCAGAAGGCACCTGAGTCGAGAATCAAACCAAAGAACCTCTTGCTGTGAAGCAATAACACTAACAGCTGCACCATTGTGCCACACCACTAGAAACTGATCTATTAGCTGTCTTTATGAGTATATAAACTGTGATCCGATTAGGAATGCACTGAGTAATACAACCTTAATGTTTAAGTGGATACATTTATAAACAATGTATGTATGCATCTAGTGATCCTTGTATATATGTATGTATATATGTATGTCTCTATGTATCTATGCCTGTATGTATGCATCTATGTATGTAAGTATGTATGCATGGGAAACTGCATAAAATGCCTTAGCAAGCTCAAGAAAAGTGGCATGGACAGAAAGGCACCCTCAGTGGTATCAGTCATTCTCTCAAGTGCCATTTGAATTAAACAAGGAATATCTAGGGCCAGATTCCAAAAGAATTGCACTTAGTGTAAGTCTGTCCTGATTCCAAAACACTTGCTCTCAGTGTAAGTGATAAATATTCAGTGTAAGCTCTATCTATAAACAGGCTTACCAGGTGGACCAGATTTCCTCTCAGTGTAAGTAGTCACGTGTACTAAGAGCAAGTCTTTTGGAATCACACCTCCTGGTTGATAAATTCAGCTCCAACTTTACCCATTCACTCCCTCAACCTGACCTCAGGAAATACCATCAAATATAACTCCCCCTACTTTCACTAGAGAACAAGTCCTTAATGTTCTCTCTAAGACCAATAACATTGCATCAATGGGTCCAGACAATATCCCAGGATGCCTTCTAAATAGCATGAAACATGACCTATCAGGGCCTCTGGAATTACTATTTAACTGCAGCCTCCAAACAGGCTTTGTGCCTCATGAATGGAGAGTAGTAACAGTCATCCCTCAACACAAAGGTGGGCCATCTACCGATGATGGAAACTATAGACCCATAAGTCTCACTAGTCTTATATGTAACACATGGAAAGAATTACCATGGAAATGATCACTAGAGATACAATAAACCTCCTGAAACTGGACCCAACCAAGTATGGTTTTATCAAGGGCAGACCATGCCTACTCAACCTGGTAGACTTCTTTGAGAAGGTAACCAAAGCAATGGATGATGGAAAAATGGTTCCCACTGCCTACCTTGACCTGGCCAAGGCATTTGACACAATACCCCACTCAGGCATTACTGACAAACTCAAGAGGTTAGGTACAAAGTCATATGTCACCCGGTGGATAGCCAACTGACTCACAGACAGGACCCAGAAAGTTAGACTTGGGAAGTCCACCCCTACAAAGAGGCCAGTCACATGTGAAGTCCCTCAGGGAGCAGTCCTTGGACTGCTCCTTTTTGGCATTTACTTCTCTGAAATCAAGGCCAATGTCATTGGTCTCTGGCTGACAACATTTGCAGATGATTGCAAATTAGGAGCGGTCATTGAATCCCACACTGACACAAATGTTCTCCAGGAAGGGCTGATACAGACAAACAACTGGTGTCAGAGCCATAGACTAAAACTAAATGCTAAGAAATGCATAATAGTATTCTTTGGAAAGTCATCCACCCTGGTAACTATCATACTGACAACAAACCCCTTAGAGATGACCCAGTAGTCAGGGACTAAAGGACACACACAGATAGTAATCTAGCCTTTGACCATCCTGCATCTACAGAAGTGAAAAAATCAATCTATGTTGCATAACTTATAAACAAAGGTATGGCATCTAACATAAGACCTGTCATTGAGTTCAGTGCCCTCTTTGGTATGTACTTAACCAGGCATATTCAACAAAAGGAACGTCCACAGAGTTTCCTCACTAAAAGAATATAGGGCGTGAGTAAAACGTCATATGCAGACCACCTTAAGTCTCTATCCCTGTATTCTGTCTCCTACAGGCTTTTGAAGGAAGATCTATGCCTGGCCTACAGGGCATTGGCAGACCCCACTCTGATGAACCTCCTGCATATCCACAAAACAAACAGCACCAGAATTACCCATTCTAAAGACTTAAACCTTGTCTGTGATATAAACAGGACTTGCTGAAGAAACAGGTATGCATCCCAGAGACTACCCTGTCTATGTAACAGGCTCCCCATCCATGTGAAGCATCGTTCCTACCTAACCCAATTCAAGTGCAATTTGGACAATTCGATGGGGAACAGGAAATGCATCCCTGGTTTGGCACCTATGTCTTTAATGGACACAGGCAACCTGTAAATGGTTCATCTCCCAGGCCCCTGCTTACACTTATCAGGGGTATAAGAACTTGTCCAAAATGTGGGATGCATGACTAGGATTAAAAAGGCTCATGTGGTCATTAGCCTAGTAAACATCTATAAAGCTATGAGAGATCTGGTCATCAGGGGAAAAAACTGCATGTGGAATAATTCAGGCCTTCAGATAGTGATACAAGATTCTATATAGAATTACTCCCTAAATGTAGTTGAAGTTGTGAGCAATTTGCTTTTAATTTTAAGGAAAAAGATGCCCATCTGGCAATCAGATTTGTTCAAGGAAGGGATAACTTTGATGTACATGCAGGCAAAAGCAGCATTCAAAAGGAAAAGGACAAGTCAAACAATTTAATGTAAGCAGCTGGTAGTAATAGCATGTAGGAAACGATAGGTGAAAGCACTCCTAGCTGTTTAGAAATCTCTGCTGATGGACAGGCTTAGGGTACTGGGATCAGTAGCTATTAAGTCTGACTTAAAAGGTGCCTTACTGTGGTCATCAGATGACATCAAAATGATCTACAGATGGCAGTGATGTGTCAGGGAATATTGAATTCAAAGTCTTGAAGGATTTGTCATGCCTTATTATCTGAATGGATAAAAAGAGATACTCCACCATCACCCTCAGCCAGTGTGAAAGAGTGATAGGCACTATACCCTGTTATTATGGTAGTTGTGTCAGAACACTGAAACTAAGTTTCTGTAACACATATTCTAATGTGCTGTAGTATCAGGAAGGCCTCCTTGTCAAACAATGTATTATTCAGAGTGCTAGCATTGAGCAGAGAGACCTTAATGTACACAGGATAAGATTTCTGCTAGGTCGGAAGGTCTAACAAATGAAAATTTCCCAAAAGGACATAAGGGAAGTAAAGCTGTTGGATAATAAGCAGAAGCTCTGAACTGAGAGGTGAAGACTTTTCTTGATGAAACAGGTTGGTCTGTCAGTTATTGCCTCTATGCTGATACACACGGGAATCTCATGAAATGACACCAGTTAAGAAACTAACTAATTGCTGCATTACTGAAATCACTTATCTTGTTTGAAATTGTAACTTCATTCTCAGATAAAGCAAGGTACTATTAAAGGAAGCTTCCTTGTTTTGGAAGGAAGATTACAGTGGCTGTCTCTGATAGGTCAGGAATGTGCCAATGAATAGTGATAAGATTATGATGTCATTATGTGAAACAACATTACAAATATGTTAGTGCTGCACATTTTAAGAAACGTAATTGTGGGGCCATGATAACATGCAGAATTAATGCCATGAAGTTTCTTTAGGATTATATATTTACCTCTATAAGGAAGACTTCTTAAAAGTGATAAGGAGCAAGTTCTTTATAATATCTTTCAAATGATAAATTGTCACTGCTAGAAATGGATGTGGTAAACAGAAAGATATTCTGAAATCAGTAAAAAATGCTGGTATGTCAGACATATATTTTAAAATAACCAACTTTATTTATCATACAACTGTAAATGTTCAAACCTTCTAGTCAACACCTTGTTTTCAAACAAATAATACATTTCAGTTGAACAATATACACAGACCATTAGATTTCATAACCTATCAAAAATGTATTAACCTTTTCATCATGCTGATTCTATTTTTCAAAATTATCTTTCTTTATAATGAAGCCATAGTAACCAGAAATTAATAAACTATTGTCTAATCCTTTGTACTGACCACTCTCTTCCTTCTTCATACCTATATCCCTTATTAATCTGCCTAGTTTACATGCCACTTGAAATTTCCAATGTCTAATAATTGATTTTTCTTTGCCAAGAGCAACATTATACACAGTAATGAAGCACTTTGTGTTGGAAGCTGCTGCTACTCTCACATCCCAAAAAGCAGGTATGAAGTCTCGATGACAAGTCATTGCCTACTAGATGTCTAGTGTTGGCTGCATCACTTTCTTCAAATTCTTCAGTTTCCCACATGAACAGAATTTTTTCTTCTAGCTGCCTCTGAGAACCCTTGTAAAGTATCAACATCTGATTAGCAACTGGAAATACTTTTGCAATCTTATCTAGTATATAGAAATATTATATTGACATTTTCAAGCAAAGATTTGTAGCAATTCTAGGCATAACACACATCTGACCCGGAGTTGTTTTTTGCTTATTTCCTCAACTAATTGATGTTCCCATCACGTTTTTCTATTTAAAACTAAAATCCATTTTGTTCATAGGTTCATAGGTTCATAGGTTTATACTAGGCTATCTGCCCTAAGGCATTTATAAGCCTAGCCCAAATTATTGGCTTACCACCCTTATATGAAAAAATACTGTGCCCATTAGTTTGTTGTGCCTCTGTCCAGCAGTGACACAGAGATGATTCCTGGGGTAAACCTACGATCTCCCATCCACAGGTCTAGATTTCTCTTTATTTATTTATTTATTTTATTTTACATTTGTTGACCGGGAGGATCCGACTGGATGCATGTCCATTTTCAGCGGAGGCCCGGGGAGAAAAGCTCCAAGCACATGTTACAGAACATTTGACTGACAATGAAACAAATTATACATTCAAAATAAGAGCATTCTAACTTATTCTTTATAATTTATTTTAATGTAAGAGGTTAGTAAGGAGAATAGAATAATTATGAATTATAGACAGTTGTGACAGTCTAGAATGGACTATCCCGGTTTAGGCAGTGGCAGCTTTATTGAGCCCAGATGAGTTTTAGCTTAGTTTTAAATTGACTTAAAGTAGTGATGGATATAATATCATGGGGAAGTTTGTTCCAAATTTTACCTGCAGCGTTGGTGAGGAGGAAGTCTCCAGCAGAGTTATTAGTTTTGTGAGTTTGGATTAGGAGACAGTTGGATGATCTCAATGGGCGGGGATTATTACAAAGGGGAAGTAATGCTTTGAGGGAAGGAGCATATTCAGGGTTATAAATGATTTTGTGAGTAAGGACTAGAAGGATGAAAGTAATTAGGTTAGGAAGCTCAGACCAGTTGAGTTTTGCTAAATTGGAACAATGATGGGTCCTATATGGGGACCCAGTTACAAACCTTGCAATATGATTGTAGCATTTTGAGAGTTTGTTCATGACAGTTTTACTTATGTTATGAAGTAAGGGGGATGAGTACAGGAGTGATGAGAGAAGGTGAGTCTGGGCAATGGCCATTTTAGCTTGGGGGGTAAGGAAGCTTTTTATTTTATATAGAGAGCCTAGTTTCTTGTTAATGGTCTTAATCATTTGGTATACGTGTATATCAAATTTTAGTTTGTTGTCTATGGTTACCCCTAGTAGTTTTGTCGAGAGGTCCGGAGAAATTATGGTCCCATCCTTTGCTTGGATAGAAAAATTAATGGGGTAGGATTTTTTTGTTGGTAGAAACAACAACATTTTAGTTTTTGGATTGAGAATCAGGCGACTGGAGAGCCAGTTTTCTATTTTACTGAAAGTAGACTGGGTTAGCAGTTGTAGATCTGAAGGGGTAGTACCAGAGCAGATTAATGTGGAATCATCAGCATATTGTATACAACTGGCATTAGGAGTAACTGTATGCAGATCATTGATAAAAATGGAGAATAATAGCGGTCCTAGAATAGATCCTTGAGGTACTCCTAATGTGTTGGGTAGTAGCTTAGAGTTTAGTCTGCCATAAAACTGCCTGTTTTCTGCCAGATAGATAGGAACTAAACCATTGTACAGCAATGGTGTCAAGACCTAGTGAAGGCAATGTATTGATTAAAAGTTTATGATCCACCATATCAAAGGCCTTTGACAGATCCAGAAATAGTGCTGATGAAAGATTGTTATTATTACGATGGGAGTTTATGGTGTTAGAAAAGACAAGGAGGGCTGAGGTGGTACTATGGAGAGGTCTGAAACCATGTTGGGTATCAGCCAGTAGTTGGTTGACCATTAGGTGTTGCATGAACTGTTTCTGAACACATTTTTCCATTATTTTTGCTAAAGGGGAAAGTATGGATACGGGCCTATAGTTAGAAAGATCAGTGGAAGTGCCTCCCTTGTGGAGAGGTATTACATATGATATCTTCCAGATCTCGGGGATAATGGCCTCTGCTAAGGAGCGGTTGATGAGGATTGACACTGGATAAGCAATTACGTCAGCTGTTTTTTGCAAATATTCAGCTGGGAGTTGGTCGGCTGAGAGTGTGGAGGGTTTTAGTTTTTTAATTAATTTACAAATAAAGGAAGTTGGAACAGGTTGAAAGGTAAGTAGGGGAATATTTTTTAGTGTTAGAAGGTCAGAGGTCTGAAGGCTAGGAGGTAATTGATTAGACAGAGTTTGTATTGTCTCAGTGAAGAAGTGGTTAAAACTATTGGAGACTTCGTCAGGGATTTATCAATGAGTGTGGCAGGCAGGGGTAGTGGTGCGACCAGGATGAAGAAGATGATTTAATCCAGCCCAGAATTTTTGTGGACAGTTTTGGTGGTCAGTTTGCAATTTACAATAGAATTGTCTTTTATCTAGTAATATTTGCCTTTTAGTTTCATTCCTAAGTTGTCTGTATTTACTTTGGTCCAATGGGAGTTTGGAAGTACGCCAGACAGACCACGCCTTATTTCTAAGTTTTATTTTCAATCTAGTTTCTTTTGTAAGCCAAGGAACATCTACAGCTTTGGTTTTCTTTGAGAGTGGGTGCATGAAAATTAAGAATTTCTAAGAACTTTTTGTTAAAGTAAAGCACAGCTTCATCTAGGGTAGATGTTTTAGTAATGTCCAATTACATGAAGTTAGTTCTAGTTGTAGTTTAGTTAAGTCAAGTTTCTTTTTGTTTCTAACAGTTCTGATTGTGGGTTGCATGGGAATGGCTATCTTATGCTTAATGATGTAGGTGAGGTGGTGGTCACTTAAACTATCAGGGAGGGTACCAGATGAGTAGTGATCGGGTCCTTATTTATTAGTACCCAGTCTAGTATACTGTCTTTCTGGTTAGGTTTCCCTAGCCTAGTTGGAGTATTAATAGTTTGCTTGAAAGAGTAAAGGTTAATATGTGAGGAAGGAGCAGAGGGGCACAGGTATTCCAGTCTATGTTAAAGTCTCCAAGAACTAAGGTCTCTTGGGGAGGTGAGACGATATCCAATGAAGGGTGTTTTCGAGGGTTTCTATGTTATTTCCTGGGGGAATGTACATACAAATAATATAGATAAATTTATTTCTATTAATTTGAAGTTTGGAAATTAGTATTTCTGCATTGTTAATTTGAGGTGGTTGCATAACATCAATAGATACAGTTAGATTAGATTTATAGAGTATGGCTACTCCACCTCCTTTCTTAGGAGCTCGGTCTCTACAATGAATATTATAACCTGGGATTAGTATCTCATTATCGGTAGTTGTAGGTTTTAGCCATGTTTCAGTTAAACACAAGATCTCAGGGGAAAGGTCTACTAATACCGTGAAGTTCATGTACTTTGTTGTTTATGCTTCTGATGTTCAGATGACAGGTTAAAAGAGAGTTAGTAGGACGGGTAGTAATGGGGTTGGAACTAATATCAATGTAGGGAGAGGACTGCTGGTCATTGCTGGTGGGACCAGGGTTGGGGTGTATATCGCCATGAGGAGCAGATTCAGTCTAAGTTTGGAGATAAGTTTTAGGAATTTGTCTAGAATTTTGTAAGAATGTTTAAGTTTGGGGCTGTTATTTCTAATTGCGGTTGGATAAGGTAGCAGTACACAGGAGGTAGATACTTCCCAAGTACCATCAACATGAAAGTAGTTATTGAATTTACTACCAATAGTATTGGTACCTGATTCAGTAGTAGAGAGTAATACCAGGTTTTGAGTTTCATACGAAGTTATGAGGTAGGAGGTTATTAGCAGTGGAAGAAGAAAGAAATACAACATGTTTAAGCACTTCTGATATTGGGCAGTAGAAAAATACTATTACCGAAAGAAATATATGGTGAGGAATAGATGATTCAGAGAATGAGAAGGTGGGGGAGAGAGCAGGAGTGGGTAGAATGCAGGAAGGCGGAGTTTCAAGGGTTAGTGGGAAAAAATTTTTGGTAACTGCAGGGATTGGACCAGTTTTTTAGGGGGAGTGGTTTTATGACTATAAAAGTAGAGGTAGTGGGGGTGGGAATAGGGGCAGGGAGGGAGCGAAGAGAGCCCGAGCGTGGCTTAACGAAGGGCTACACACCCAACGAAGGTAGATAGCACTTTATTCTTTAAAACATTTATTTTTTTTTTTTTTTTTTTTTGGGAAATTCAACAGGCTATACAGCCTTATTCTGCTTTATATACACCCAACGAAGGTAGATAGCACTTTATTCTTTGAAACATTTAAAACATTTATTTTTTTTTTTTTTCTTTTTGGGAAATTCAACAGGCTATACAGCCGTATTCTGCTTTATATAGTCCTTTACAGGCAAAATCTACAGCCTTGTAATCTACAGCCTTGTAATGCTTTAGATTTAATTTTTAGGCACCAACCTTCTAACTGCTATAACTTTAATTTTTATTAGGCTAAGGGAAAATTTTTAACAGCTATGGGGTTGACTGCTGTGTGTTTGAACCCAGTTTATGGCTTTGTCTGAGAACACTTAAGGGTGTTATATATCTTGAATGTAGGTAGTATTAACCTTGGTCGAGTGTATGGAGATGGTGGGGATGTGCTGTAGCCTTATCTGTGCATTCGCACCTGGTGAGGCGACCTTCCCTTAAAGTGAGCTTTTTAGGTTTTAAGCACGTACAGATACTTGGGACAATACCTAAGTGGAGATACAATGTAGTGATTCAGATTGTTTAGAAGAGCTAGTTACTCATTTGAAACAGTTGAATTAATGTTGCAGTTAAACAGAGCGTGATTACAAATTACTTTCAGATTGAGTGGTGAAGCAGCATTAAAGTTAGTATATTTTTTAAAACAGAGTTTTTGAACAGAGTCAGCGAGGTGCTCTGCCTCACATGGACCGGGATTTTATTCCACAGCATAGGGAGTCTCTGAGTGATAAATCTATCCCTCCAGCACATCCTATTTATATCCGTGCTAAGGTTTAAGTCGCTTGCTCTAGTGGTTTTGGTGAATTTGGATTTTTTGAGGTGGAGCATGTCCATTAATTCTGGGTTGGACATGGCCTTGTATGTCAGGCACATGTCACCTCTGAGCAGACGGTATGCGACTGAATAGAGCTGGAGTTTCTTCAATCTGGCAGCATATGACAGATTTTGGAGTCCCTTTATCCTTTTGGTGAGGAACTTTTGGGGTCTCTCCAATTGCTGCAGATGTCGGGTGAGATACATCCCGAATAGGGCATTGTACTCGATCATTGGTCTGATAAGTGAAGAGTACAGGGGAACAATGACCTCACTAGATCTGGATGTGAATCCCTTCATGATCAGGTGGGCAATGTAGAAGGTCTTTCTAACCACTTTAGCAATGTGAGTGTCAAAAGAAAGGCCATTGTCAACCTGGGTCCCCAGGTCCCTGATAACCTCTTCTGTGCTTAGTGGATTGCCACCTATATGGTAGCTTGGGGTTACCTTGTTTTTCCCGAAGGGTATGACTATACATTTTTGGCGTTTAACTTCAGGCCATGGCTCTGGCACCAGCTATCTGTTTCCGTGAGTCCCTTCTGAAGGATATCCGTGTCCGATGCACTTTCCACTATGGCCCAGTTTGCAGTCGTCTGCAAACTTTGTCAGCCAAAGTCCTCCCATGTTGGCCTGTACTTCTGAGAAGTAGATGCCAAACAATAGGGGCCAAGGACCGAGCCCTGTGGGACACCACTTGTGACCGGCTTGGAGTTTGACACAGTGCCAGCAACTCTAACCCTGTGGGTTCTGTCCTTAAGCCAGTTTGCAACCCATCTTGTGACATATGGGTTTACATTTAAGCTGGTAAGTTTTTCTACAATACCCGAGTGGGGTATTGTGTCGAAAGCCTTTGCAAGGTCAAGGTAGGCTGTATGGACTGCCTTTCCCTCATCAATGGCCTTGGTGACTGTTTCAAGAAGTCAACCAAGTTCAAAAGGCATGATCTTCCCTTGACAAAGCCAAACTGGGTCGGGTCCAATGTCTGCAAGTCCCCTATATCTTTGTTTATGAGCTCCATTATGATCCTCTCCATAGCTTTGCAGACTAGACTTGTTAAGCTTATGGGGGTAATTACCAGGGTCCGTAGAGGCACCGCCTTTGTGGAGTGGGACCACAGTTGCCGTCACGCCACTCCTTGGGCACGTATCCTGTGGTAAGGCTGAGATTAAACAGCTGCCTTATGTGCGGGTTTAATTCCTCATTTAGCTCGTGTAGCACACAGCCGGGGACACTATCCGGTCCCATTGATGCTGTGTTTTTAGCTTTAGAGAGAGCAGCTTTCACCTGCGCATTTGAGATGTCCGGGAGGCTACACTCGGCTGGGATAGTTATCTCTCCTTGAGGGGGGTGAAGTTTGCACTGAACCTGTCTGCCAGTATGTTGGCAATGTCTGTGGGTTCAGTGATTTTTGTATCATTTTGGACTAATTCTGAGCATATCTGGGAGTTTCCACCCAGGTTCCTAACATAGCTGAAAAAGGCCTTATGATTGTCCTTTGAATCCATGGCAATTTTTCTCTCAAAATTGGCCTTAGTTGATTTTATGAGTGCTCGTATTTTTTTACTAATAATGATCAGGGGTGACTTCCCTTTTATGGATTTTGTTCTATCATGTAATTGCTTTCTCCTCTTATTGTAAAGTTTGTTAATGGCTGGGGTCCACCAGACTGGACGTTTGCCCTTTGTGGAAAGAGTCTTGGTTTTATTTGGGATTGCCTGATCCATGCAGTCTTGGAGGTGTTCATAGAAGGCATTTGTAAGGGCTTCCAGAGCTTGGGTTGTGGTTTCCTCTGGCTCAGGGGCCTTGAAGGATACCACACCAGTCTTGAGTAGTGTGAAGTTTGCTTTAGAGAAGTTCTTCACTATGGTCTTTTTGCTTGGGGTGGGGCGGATGTGGATTTCCAGTGAGATTAGTTTATGATCAGATCTCACCAATGAGGGATATACTTCCGGTGTGGAGCATTTTGTCCCCATGTTTGTGACAATGAGATCTAGTATATTTTCTCCTCTCGTGGGAACAGTGACTAGCTGTTCCATGGCATTTGAATTTATGAACTCCAGGAACCATTGGGCTAGAAAGTTAGGGCTTGAGTAATGTCCCCAGTCTATATTCGGGTAGTTGAAGTCACCCAATATGATGGTGTTTGGAGATACATTTATACCCTCCAGTGTCTTCAGGAAGGCTGTGTGGGGTTCCTGAGTTTGAGAGGGTGGCCTGTAGCATGCTACAATTTGTAGAGCAGTTTTGCCTATGGTTAGTTGCACCTGGATGGTTTCCGAATATATTTGTAACATATATTAAAAAAAGGTTGGCAATCTGGTTGATTATGTACCCTGCTTCTCATTCCAGCTAAGCAGAAAAAACAAGGGTCTGCAATCCAGCTGGCGCTTCAAAAACTCAGGAGTCAGCCAGGTCCCAACTCTTTTCTTTCATTTTTAAAATTTAATAAGCCACTGGTACATATATAGCAAATGTCTTTCTGCAACTTATACCACACAGTAAGTGTTGAATTCTTTCAGTGCTGCACAAGGGCAGTATAGAAATTCATTCCAGCACTGCCATTTCTATGCCAGACATAGTACAGAAATGAACACCAATACTGCAATGCATTAACAATCAGCATTTCTCAATTTCAGCCCCCACCACCATGCACCCTTTGCCCCATTCTATCTATGATACAGACTCTATTGTTCCCTAACTCCACCCTTTCTCCTGTCTTAGTTTGCATTACCCATTTTAAGAAATCAGACAATTTTTGCTATGGAATTTTTTCATTCTACATCTATGTGAAAGCTGAAGCCATCCTCCCATTTAAAATAATTTGGTCCAAATAACAAGGTTCTTGCCCCTTTCATGTCCAGTTCTACCAAGCAGAATTCATTGTCTTGGCTATAACCCCCTCCTCCCAATCTGCAGTATATTTCACTTCCAATCTCTTTAGGTTTTTACTCATAAATATTGTTATACAATTATTTTCAAAGTGTTCCCATTAATGGCTGACCTGCTGACTCTCATATTAACAAAAACTCTTCCAATTAATCCCACTTCCATAAAATAAAAACGTTTATCTTATCATCTCCTTCCACTTATACTAGTATGATTGTGATAAACATCAAAATAATAAGTAAGCTGAACTGCTATCAAATATTGGTGAGTATCTGGCACCTCCAATACGTTTCCTTTTGCAGTACAATGTTTTCTTGGCCAGTCTTTGCTTTTCTTCTCCATAAAGAAAGTCATTCATCCAGTCTTTTAAGGTGACCAATTGCCCTTTATTTGGAGGAAAGCAAATGGCCTGTCCAGGGTACAGCATCTGTAGTGTAATATGCCATGATATCACGTGAACCCTCTGGTTCAGATTTGGAGACAGAATCTTCTACTTGTAAACCACTTTTTATCTTGCTAAATATGATATCATAAGATAG
The DNA here is from genome assembly GCF_019279795.1 of Protopterus annectens. Lineage (NCBI taxonomy): Eukaryota > Metazoa > Chordata > Ceratodontiformes > Protopteridae > Protopterus > Protopterus annectens. The sequence continues at coordinate 480,164,864 of NC_056747.1, read as the reverse complement.
CCTCATAGACTACTCCTGAGGCAAAGATATTGACCCTCCCTCAGAGCTTACGGCACTGCCTTTGTATCTCATGGATTAGTTTAAAGTTGACCCCTCTACATTTGTGTTATTTGCAACAAATTTATAACGTGGGAATTCCCCAAAATCCCTTTAGTAACTAAAAGGATCTAATATGTCACTTTGACATCTCCATGGAGTTAAAAAGTATATTGCCTGCAAAAAAGATAATTTTTCAGATGCAACCTAACCTTCTTGTTTATGTGTGTGTAATGCTAGCACCCTGACTGATGTCACAAGGGTTCAAGACATAATGTAAACTAAGGGAACATGGATCATCCCTGTCTTGTACCCTAGCTAACCCATAGTTCCTTTTGATAACCTTGCAATCATCTTCACCTGTGCCCACAAGTCTGAATAGATCTCCCTTAATAAATTTATTTAGGAACTTCATTTTCCCAGAACCTTAAACATATATCCCCGGTCCACCTAAATCAAACTAATTTTCATAATCAACACAGACAATATAGCCACTGAAATCACAAACCTTTACATATCTTGGATTTTCATTAATGTTCCCTTAAGGTTATCAAATGTCCTCCATCCTACAAAAGCATATTTATTTAGACTGGTCAATCATGGAACCACCTTAGCTAATCTACCTGTTAATAAAGTCAGCCATACCTCTAACATACTTTTGCCTTTTATCTTCCACACTTCAGATGAGTGTTATTAAAAGACTGCTACACAAGTACATTTAGCTTGACATAAATAATTGTTGATAATAGCTCTGGATGTTCGAGCAAATGCAATCTGACTTAACTTATGGGACTAGAACAGTCTTAAAGAAAGTTAATAATGCAAGTGTTGTGGGGGTAGAGTGGGACTTAATTCTGGCAGTTAATGCAGTAGATTCAAACTATGAACAGTTGACAAGCTGTTTATTGAAGTCCATGGTTTAAATCCCACGAGTTAACCATATTCTGTCATACACTAGGATACTCTGCTCAATATTCTCTTTGATTTCATTCCCGATAACTATCTATATATCTAAATATTAAAACATTTTTAAATGATACAAACTACTATATGATAAGAGGAATGGGATTATAACATACTATTTTTACTTTACAATACTGTTAAAGTGTATTAGTTATACTGGGCATGTACATAGGTTCATAGGTTCATAGGTTCGTACTAGGCTATCTGCCCTAGGGCATTTATAAGCCTAGCCAGAGTGTGTGTGGCTTTCACCACCCCTTAGGATGAGAATACTATGCCCATTTAGGGTTTAGTTTACTGTGCCTCTGTCTAGTAGTGACACAGAGATGACCCCCGGGGTAAACCTACGATCTCCCATCCACTCGTCAAGACTTCTCTTGAATAGAGTTAGTGAGGGGCTCTGCCTAACATGGATTGGGATTCTGTTCCAGAGTGTAGGGAGCCTCTGGGTTATGAATCTGTCCCTCCAGCACATCCTATTTATTTCTGTGTTGAGGTTTAAGTCTCTTGCTCTCGTGGCTCTGATGGATTTGGATTTTTTGAGGTGAAGCATGTCCATTAATTCCGAATTGGACATGGCCTTGTACGTTAGGCACAGGTCACCTCTGACTAGGCGGTATGCGACTGAATAGAGCTGGAGTTTTTTCAGTCGGGCAGCATATGACATATGTTTAAGACCCTTTATCCTCTTGGTGAGGAACTTTTGGGGTCTTTCCAACTGCTGCAGGTGTCGGGTAAGATACATCCCAAATGGGGCATTGTACTCAATCATTGGCCTAATAAGAGATGAGTACAGGGGCACAATGACCTCTCTTGATCTAGATGTGAAACCCTTCATGATAAGGTGGGCAATATAGAAGGTCTTCCTAACCACTTTGGCAATGTGAGTGTCAAATGAGAGGTTACTGTCAATCTGGGTCCCTAGGTCCCTGATTACCTCTTCCGTACTTAATGGATTACCACCTATGTGGTAATTTGTGGGTATCTTGTTTTTCCCAAAGGGTATGACTATACATTTTTTGGCGTTAAGCTTAAGGCCATGGCCTTACTGGGCATTCAGATAGTCTTATTAAAAGGTGGTTATACAAGTTCCTTTCATATAAATAATGGTCGATAATAGCTCTGGATGTCAGAGCAAATGGCATATGATTTTACTTGTAGAACAATATAAGTGTTGGGGAGGGTTTCAAGTCTGGAAGTTGGTGTGGTAGAATGAGGCCATGAGCTACTGACAAGCTATTACTTCTGGTCCAGGTTTGACTATCACAGACTTCATCAGTTTGTTAGGCATCTCTGAGCAGGTTACTTGAATGGATAGTGCTCTGGGGCATTTTGTGGGCTGGGATAGTCTCCACACTGGTTTCCTTGATTGCATGTCTGGTAGCTACCTTCTTCTTTCGGCTTTTTCCTGGTTAGGGGTCGCAACAACGGATCATCCATCTGTTCATGATTGGCAGTAGGGATTTACAGTGTCGAGTTGCCAGCCCGGCACCCAACCTTCCACAGAAGGCACACACACGCATGTACTCACATCTAGGGCCAATTTAGAGTATCCAGTCCACCTACAGCATGTCTGGTAGCTACCTATGAGCCTAAAAATTAAACATACATTTAAATGGATACAGTCTAATACTGTATATTCAATAATTAAAACACTTTTTCTTACCACTGCACTTCAAATATTTTTATATAGTATATTTATAAACAACCTATATAAAGCATTTATTAATGATATGTATCGTGATCTGCATATTTAATATTGGGGTAACTGCATAAGTGGGTATAAGAGAGTAAAAGAGAATTAGAAGGGAAGTTTGAATCAGATTTCTATTCAGTCTAGAAACTTGAAATTCCATGGAAGGGAAGTTGTTTACTTAGAGATTAATTAGCCTTAATATTGTTAATACCTTGCTTTTTTGTGTCTATGTCAGCATGAGCTTTCTGGTAATAGACTTATTTTTACTTTCATATAGCAGTTGTTCAGAGGATTTAGGTTATTAAGGAGATTATGGAGATCACAGAATGTTAATTATTAAAACCAATATGTATGTGACTGTTTTAAGCTGTCTCTTTTAAAATAAACATGTTTCTTTAAAATATAAATGGCATCAACAGTAGCAATAAGAGAGGAAGTTTAACTTTTAAAAATGCATTAGATACAAGTCACATTGTTTTAAAGAAACTAATTTATTGTAATAACAGATTAAATACCAAAGAATATATAGTAACAAAAAAGGAAAACTAGTTGTACAGGAATGACTATCCTTGATATTGGCATTCTAATTACTAAGCTAGACCATTGCCATAACTTCTTATATAAGATCCATGTCAAAGATCACTTTACATTTTTATTAAAAATAAGAAAACAGGACTTAAGCTGTAATTGCTTGTTTAAATCACAGTTTGAGTTAAAACAAGAAATGAACACTTGCACACTTTCAGAGCTTCATCAGAATTAGAGTAGATTAGTAACAGCAATATGAATGTGGCTGATATAAAATGCATCTTTTAAAATAAACGAGATTCTTTAAACATAAAAGGCATCAACAATGGCAATAAAAGAGGTAGTTTAAGTATTTAAAATGCATTAAACACAAGTGGCATTTTAAGAAATTTTTTGCAAGATATTAATCGGATCAGGTGAAGCTCTAACAAGGGCAAAAGTACTCCACTTTTATATACTTCCATCATGAATATATAGAATGTTTTTTTCTCTTATTAAAACAGGCTAATGATCCATCTCTGTGATATGCTTACAGACCTATATCATTAATTACTTTTGCTTATAAAAGTGGTATGTCGATCCTTGTCAATACTTGTCAGGAATACATATTCTACCTAACTAAATAGAGGAAGACCAAAATGGCTTTATACTAAATAGGCAAACACAGGACGACATCAAAAGAATAATTACTTTAAATACACTAAAAGCAATAAAGAAGAACTATCTTTGCTTAACCTAAATCTATATAATGCCTTCAGTTCAGTAAACTGATTTTGATTAACTAATGTATTAGAAACATACATTATCGCCAAGCAATTTTATATCTCTTAATAATCAGCTTCATTAAAATGCATTGTCATATGTTAAAAGGCATAACACAAGGTTGTCCCTGTGACTTCCAGTTAATATCCTACTGAACTGTCACCAAATAATGTGACGGCTGGACAATATCCTTCTGGGATGCCAACAATAATGTGACATCCCCTACTATCCTTGGTCAGTAACTAAGGAGCTTCAATCCTCACTACTGACTGTAATGTGAGACTGTCACTTAAACAGGAGTAATATTTCACAATTTTCCCCTAACAGCACAACAAGACCAATGCTCTATAACCTGGGACCAGACTGTATACTTTTGTCCACCCCTAATGTAACTCCTTATTACACACTTCAGAGCAATGTGTCCCACTTTAAGACCTGTGATACTCTCACACTTAAATAAATTAAATCTCATACATCCAAATACTTCTGGAAAAGCCTGACACAGATTTCCAGCTGTGTCGCTTCCCCAAAATAATATGGTAATGCTGCCACCAAACAGAGTGCCTTCATGCCTTTTTAAAGGGGTGTCCAATTGTTATAATTAAATATTAAAACAAATAGTAGTAAATGACTTAAGCAGCCAGGCTTTTGGAGTGGATTGGGAAGTTATCAAGGCAAGTATAAGCACTCTCAAATCACTAAAGAAAACAGTGATTGACAAGCCAGTATGTAAGTTAATAAAAATATTTAATATTAATGAAAATGATTAAAAATATAAAGCAGTAATTTCCAACAAACAAACAGAAGTCAATAAACAGGAAAATGAAATCAATACTGTAGGACAGAAATCTAACATTTAGAAAAACTCTTAACTGATTAGTTGTAATTTTCCTATCTGACTAAAGAATACTGTCTCTGATCTAAACTAAATTATTACAGCAGAGCAAAGGCAGGCTTACAATTCTTGGATAGTCCTTTTGAATATCCACTGCATAGTACATATGTGAACAACTCACAATTATAACTGACAACTGTAACTGACTGTTAACTGTCTTCAGCAGGCTCTTTTATAGTTTAGCCTAACTCTCTCAACTGTTCCAGTTGTAATTTTCATTTCATATTTTGAAAATCAACTAACAGCTGTTTACTAAAGTTCCTTCCTGTCATTCAGCTTCTGACAGTAACACATAGCAACTGTCAACATTCCAATGACATCATCTGCAGTCCAGTTTGCCTTTAGAATCATTCTTCACAAATATGCACTGTTCAAGTCTTTAAAACATTCTGTGCAGATTATAAATCAACATGTAAGAACTTATTTACAATATCATAGCTAGTCATGCTAGCATATAATACACAGGTTAATCTGAAATTATGTACAAAACCTCAGCCAGATATGCTACCACAAATAACAGGATCTATTTTCTTCTCAGTCCCCTGTCTTTCTTATTTGCTTTGTTTATTAAGCCCCTAAACAGTTACATAAAACTTACCAATAATACAGTTTTTAAATTGTACAATGACTGGCCAGTAATCTTCAAAAAGGAGCACACTGATTGGTCAACCCAACCAGTGTACTCATTGTAAATCCAAGACTATACCAATGGAAAAAGGTCCATAAGTATACCTCATAATATTTTTACTTTTTTCTTTTTTTGAATAAATTTACAAAACCAAAGACCTCAAATGAATGAGGGAGATGGTACACAGAAAAATAAGAGGATAATCAGGAAAGTTCTACAAAACTAAAGCAACGTACCTGATTATCCTTTTATTTTCTCTGTCCTGGCTCCCCCCAAATGTTAAAAGTCTCCCGGTTACAATTTTCTTTTATACAAAAAAAAAAAAAAAAGCAACGCCAATCTTCCTTTCTCTGTTGCTTCCTTTGCACAGCACTTATGTACTGCATTAGCATGGGAATGCAAGTCCCATACACATGTGCAGTACATGAGAAAAGTGCTAGAATGCCTGAAAAATGTAGAAGGGCACCACAAAGGCATTATACAAAGACATCATTTTAAAAAAGTAAGTATTTTTTTCTTAAATAATGTAATCGTATAATAGCAATAACTGACTCTGTGGTGTGGTATATTGAATATTTACCCATGGTTGGCTTTATTTAACCACACCAATGGTGGATAAAGCTTCAATATACCACACCAACGTCGACAGTTATTGCTATATTATATTATCAATAAACATCTAAAATGCAGATGTTTGCTGTTGATATGCTGTTAATAATAAGTAGCATTGGTTCTGTATTAAAAATGTAAAAATAAATTAATTCTGGTCCAAAGTTCACTCAAAATAAAACTAACTCCTTATTAATTAGCAAAGAGGTAAACTACTTGATGGATACTAATAGTTAATTTAAATGGAATAGTAAACAGGTTAAATAATTAGATATTAATTTTAAATGCAATTGTACAGAAATAGCAATAATAAATTATATAGTTATTTTAGGCAGTATAAAAATAAATAATATATAAATGGAATAGGTTATTCCTTTCTATGGAAGAATCAAAATGGTTATTATACCTAAAATACTATTATTATACAGACAACTTCACTGGTTACTTTAAAAAGAATTAATCAACAATTTAACATTTGTTTGAAGTTCTTATGACTCCTTAATAATTCTAGGATAGCTTTGGGAGAGCATATGAGAACAGAAAGATGGTGGAATAGGATTTCCTGACCTACAAATATATAGGTTCATAGGTTGGTACTAGGCTATCGACCCTAGGGCCTATACAAGCCTAGCCATAACAATTCCCTGGCTATTTCTTCCCACAGTATTTACTTCCCTGGACCCCTGTCTAGCAGGGTGAATGATGTGATCCCAAGGTGAATTTCCTATCACCCATCCAATCATCAAGGTTCCTTTTGAAGAGGGCCAAAGAGGCACTCTGCTTGACATGTATGGGCAGTCTTTTCCAGTCTGGGGAGTGTCTGGGTTAGGAACCTATCCCTCCTGCATGTTTTGTTCATTGTGATGACAAGGTTTAGATCCCTGGAGTGTGTGTCTCTGAGGGATTGGGATTTTTTTTAAGTGTAGCATATCCAGCAGGTCTGGGTTTGACATGGCCTTGTATGTTAAGCAGAGATCGCCTCTAAGTAGACGATATGCGACAGAGTATAGGTGGAGTATTTTTTAGATGGTCAGCATAGGGCATCTGCTTTAGGCCTGTGATTCTTTTAGTGAGGTATTTCTGCGGCCTTGCCAGTTGTTGCAGATGTCTTGAGAGGTACATACCAAATGGGGCATTGTATTTTATAATGGGTATAATGAGGGATGAGTACAGTGGGACAATGACCTCCTTTTTTCTGGATGAAAATCCTTTACTGATGAGGTGTGCCACATAGAAAAATTTCTTGACTGTTGTGGCAATGTGGTTATCAAAGGTGAGACCACTGTCCACCTGTGTCCCTAAGTCTCTTATCACACTTTCAGTGTTTAGTGAACTGCCACCTATGTCGTAATTCACAGGTACATGTTTTTTTCCAAAGGGGATAACTATACATTTCTTAGCATTGAGTTGAGCCCATGGCTCTGGCACCAAGCATCTGTTTCTGTAAAGCCCTTTTGTAGAATATCCACATCATTTGGGGATTCAATAATGGCTCCAAGTTTGCAGTCATCTGCGAACTTTGTTAGTCAGAGTCCCTTAGTGTTGGCCTGTACTTCAGAGAAGTAGATACCAAACAAGAGCGGTCCCAGGACTGAACCGTGAGGTACTTCACTTGTCACTTGTCTGGAGCTGGATTTGGAGTCGGCTACTTTTACAGTGTGGGTTCTGTCAGTAAGCCAGTTGGCAACCCATCGAGTGACATAGGGATTAATGCCCAGCTTAGTAAGTTTATCTATGATTCCAGAGTGGGGAATGGTGTCGAAGGCCTTGGTGAGGTCCAGATAAGCTGTGTGGACCACCTTACCCTTGTCCACATCTCTGGAGACTGATTCAAAGAAGTCAATCAGGTTCAGGAGATAAGATCTGCCCTTCATGAACCCAAACTGCATGGGGTCCAGTGTTTGAAGGTTGCCAATGTCTTTGTTTGTAAGTTCCATGATAATACGTTCCATGCCCTTACAGATCAGGCTCGTCAGACTGATGGGGTGGTAGTTTCTGGGATCCAAGGTGGATCCCCCCTTGTGGAGTGGGATAACTGGAGCTGTGCACCACTTAGTGGGCATGAAGCCTGAGGTGAGGCTATGATTAAAGATGACACTTAGGTGAGGTGCCAGTTCATTTTGTAGTTCATGTAGTACATGGCCTGGGATGTCGTTTGGTCCCATGGATGCTGCATTCTTAGCTTTGGAGAGTGTGTTTTTTACCTGTATGGCCGTTATTACCGGAATTTGACAATCTTTCAGTATTGAAATGTGCCTTTTAGGATGTGAGAGGGGGGTGAAGTTTGCACTGAATCGATCTGCCAGGATATTGGCAATATCCTTGGGATCAGTATATTTAATGCCATTCTGTTGTAGCTCAGAGCATATCTGAGCATTGCCATTTAGATTCTTGACATAGCTATAGAATGCCTTATGGTTGTCTTTGGAATCTTTGGCAATTTTATTTTCGTAACTAGCTTTGGAGGATTTTATGAGGGATCTCAGCTTCTTACTGAGACTGGTAAAGGAGTTTTTTGCATCCTGGGATTTTCCTCTTTTCTGCAACAGTTTCTTCCTTTTGTTGTAAAGTTTGTTTATGGCAAGGGACCACCAGATTAGCTTCCTTTTTCTGGAGGAGAGTGTCTTGCTTCTATTGGGGATGGCACGATTCATGCACAAGTGGATGTGCTTGTACAGTGCCTTAGTGTAGGATTCTGTAGTCGAACTTTCAGTTCCCGTCTGCATGGGTGTCATGAAGTTTGTCACTTCTGACTTGAGTAGCATGAAGTTGGCTTTGGAGAAGTTTTTTATGGAGGTTTCCTTACTGGGAGCTGGGGGTGGGATGTGGATGTCAAGGGTGATTAGCTTATGGTCAGACCTGACCAACGAAAGGGTCACCATAGGTGTGGAGCATCGATTTCCCATCTTGGTAATGACCAGGTCTAGGATACTGGAGCCCCTGGTGGGACTAAGGATTAGTTTATCCAGGGCGTTGAAATTTATGAATTCCAAGAACTGTTGGGCAAATATGCTACAGTTTCAGTTAGTAAAACAGTAGCATTGCAGTTTAATTCTTATTATTCAGCTAACTGAAAAAAATACTGCAGCAAACATTTTGGTGAAATTAAAAAATATATATTTATTTATTTTATTTTACATTTGTTGACCGGGAATGTCTGGCTGAGCCGAAGCCCTTTTCAGCAGAGGCCCGGGGAGAAAAGCTCCAGTACAAACTTAATAAACATATGGTGCAAGTTACAGGTTTAAAAAAATAAGTGGAGAAAAAGCTTCAGTACATACATAGTAGAATGGTACATTATAAGAAATATTTTACAAGTGGAGTTACAGCAAATTGGTTTAGAAAAGTTAAAATAAATCAGAAGTTACAATATAGTGGTTCAACAAATAATTAAAGGTATAGTTGCAAAACATACACATTTTGTGAACATTTGCAGGAAAAGATCTATTCAGAGAGGAGTTTATTGAGTGGGAAAGTGTAGAAAGAGAGTCTGACGAGGAGATGGAGAGTTTTCAAGGAGGGTTAGAGCATTGGCAGATCCACTTTTTGGTAAAATGTTATTTTAGTGCTAGCTTAAACTTTTTGGGATGAGCCTGTGTTCAAATCTAGAGAGGTAGCTTGTTCCATTCCATTGAGGGGTAGTAGCTGTATATGTTTTATCCTGCTTTAGATTTGAGCTTATAGATTTTTAGAAGGACTTGAGAAGAGCTACAGAGGTTTCTTGTGGGAGCATAGTGGGAGATGATAGGATGTAAGGCTGGACAAAAGGATGGCTGATATAGGATTGCAGGTATAGTTTTGAGCTGAGAGAGAAGGAGGAGTTGAGGCAGTTCTAGCCAGTTTAAGTATTTAAGTGAGAGACAGTGGTCAGATCTGTAGGGTTGTTGGGTTGCAAATCTAGCTATTTTGTGGTATGTAGTCTGAAGTCTATCAGTAAGTGTGGAGTTTAGATTAGTAAAAATGTGGGAGCAGCATGTTAAGCAGGGAAGAAGATAGGCATGTGTGAGGGCTGTTCGTGATTCCTGAGTAAGGAATTTGTTATTTCTGTATAGCAGACCTAGCTTCAGGTGGGTTTTCCTGATGCAGTTTTTTTATGTGGAGATCAAATTTGAGCTGGTCATCAATAGTGATGCCTAACAGTTTTGAGCTTGATTCAGGTATAATTGGGGTGTTATTGAGTGAATGGATGATGAAGGAGGTCTTAATGTGATTTGCTGATTTAGGTAGGAAGAGTAGGAGTTTTGTTTTTTTAGGGTTATGTATGAGTTGGTTATTGGAGAGCCATGTTTCTACAGAGTTTAGTGATGACTGGGTTGCTGTTAAGAGTTCTGAGTGAGAGGTAGTTATAGTTAAAACAGTAGAGTCATCAACATATTGTATAATGGAGGAGAGTTGGCAGGAGGTGTAGAGTAATTTTGTGAAGATATTGAATAACAATGGTCCTAAAATGGATCCTTGTGGGACACCCGACCCATTTTTATTTGTAGAGGAGAAGATAAGGCAGTTTCCCATCTAACAGACTGGAATCTGTCTTTGAGATAGCTTTCAAACCATGCCACAGTATCAGGACAGAAGTTGAGGTTAGATAGCTTGTTAATTAGTAGTGAGTGGGAGACTGTGTCAAAGGCCTTTGAGAGGTCGAGTAAAAGACAGGAGACAAATTTGTGTTTATCTCTGGCCAGGGAAATAGTATGGAAAAAGGATAGAAGAGTTGTGTGTGTATTATGCTTGGGTCGAAAGCCGTGTTGTGTAGGTGTTAGTAAGTTTTCCTGAGTGAGATGTTCAATGACTTGAGTATGGATGCATTTTTCAAGGATTTTTGACAAGGGGAGAGGATGGCAATAGGCCTAAAGTTTGAGATTTCAGTGGAGTTACCTCCTTTGTGTATTGGTATGGTATAGAAGTGTTTCCAGATGAAAGGTACTTTGGATTCAGAGCTAGAATGGTTAATTAAGATTGGGATAGGATAGGCAAGTGAGTGAGCAGCTGACTGGAGAAAGTAAGATGGGATGTTGTCCACAGATACAGAGCATGGTTTAAGTTTAGAGAGAAGGGTACAAATGTATGTTGTGGGGATGGGCTTTAGGGAGAAAATGTTGGGATGAGTGGTTTTTGTAGGGGAGACTGGCTTAGTGGGGTTAGTATGACTGGGGCTGTTTGACTTAGAGTTTGGATATAGATTCAACGAAATGAGTGTTGAGGATATTGGCAGTGTATTCTGGTGTCTTTTCTGGGGTGGGGTTGGGAGAGGTAGGGTTTCCAGGATGGAGTATTTGATTGATAGTGTTCCAGAATTTTTTAGGGTTGGATTTGAGTGTGGTAGGGGGGTTGTAGTAAAAATCTTTTTTTGTCCTTGTTGATTTGTCTTTTGGCCAGGTTCCTTTGTTCTTTATATTTTTGTAGATCATGGGGGTTTTTTGTTTGTAGCCATTTTTTCCAGGACTTGTCTCTAGACTTCATGAGTGTTTTAGTGTTTTTAGTGAGCCAAGGAGATATTTTAGCTTTTGTCCTAATTTTATGAGGTGGAGCTAGTAAGTTAAGAATGTTGCGAGAGGTAGTATTGAAAGCAGTGACAGCCTCATCTAAGGGGAGATGGGTGAGGAAGTCCCAGCTAACTCTACATATGAGAGTATTAAGGTTTCTGGACTAAAGTTGGAAAGATTATGCCTAGTTGAGTATTTATGTGGATTGGGGAGGTAACTAGTATATTTCAGCACTTTTATAGGAGAGTGGTCACTTAGGGAGTCAGGGAGGGTATCAGGATTGTGGTATTTGGTTGGTGCTGAGACTAGTATCCATTCAATGTAGGTATACGTAGTGTAGGTATGGTTACAGTGCATTGGCTTGGTAATTAGCTGGGTAAATCCATAGAGGTTAATATTTTGTGGGGAAGTAGGATTATTTAATGTTAGCCAGTTGATGTTTGTGTCACCAAGGAAGATTGTCTCGTTTGGGATGTTCAGGGACAGATAGGAGAGGATATTTTCTAGTTTTGGGATATTATATATATATATATATATATATATATATATATATATATATATATATATCAGTATACAACATGTATATATCTTGAATAATATGAGGTGTATTTAAATATTTATAAACACCAGTAATGCAACACATTTGACATACATAAACATCCCATTAAAAATATTTTGAAATGTTAAATATACATATACCCCCCAAGATAAAAGCATGGTGTTTTACATTATTCCCTATAGCATTTAAACCCAAATACATAGACAGTCTTAACTTTTAAAAATGTTAATTAATGAGTAAATATGATTTGGGCATGGAAACCTGGGTTAAAGTAAAAATCAACAGACAGATCATAATTGTAAATGTCGACGTACTATCAGGTGGAATTAAAAATAATATCCACCCATTTTTTATTTGATAATCTCAAAACAAATGGTAAGAGAGGTGGATCATACTTTTCCAAAATATATAAATATATTAAGAGCCATAAATTTTGTATCAAGGATAACTATTGGGATTATACTCTTCAAATGAGTAGCTCAGCTTTAACTACAAAGGGTGAAAAAGGATTTGATATCCTCAAAAATTCACCATCTTTATTGTGGAGATTTTTCTCTCAGACTTTTTTGCATCTATCATTTATCACAATGCATAGAATTGAATTTATATACAAAGAGGAAGGTACTGATTGTTGGATATCAAATCAGATTGGCAGTATAAGGTTTACGAATGCAAAGTTGTACAAACTTTTTGGAAAAAATCATTGTTTCCTGCAGGCATTGTAGACTAATAAATTCATATTAACTAATCTGTTGGTGTTGTTTAATGCTCTGATTTCTGGATGTGTAACAACGTCTCAGATTCCACTTCTCTGAATCTTATTGACAACAGCCTGGACAGGTGAAATCCTTGGTTACAGTCAGGTTGTCCCACAGGGCTCTGTCTTATGCCCTTACCTGTTTAGATTGTATCTTTCAGACCTAACCTTTTCACCTGAGGTGTTCTACAGTCTATATGCAGATGACCTGAAATTGGGTAAACTGATTCCATGTGTTACAGATAGGGCATGTCTGCAAAATGACTAAATTTACCATTTGGGCACAGGAGAATAATATGCTAATAAATACATCAAAAACTAAGCATATGAAATTAGGGAGACATAAATTGAAAGGTGAATATTTACTACACACAGTGATTGAAACTGTAGACTCATTTAAGGACCTGGGTATATGGGTAGATTCAGCTATGAGTTTTTTTTAATCATATCAACCAATTAATTAATGATAGTTATAGAACCATAGGTTGTATGAAAAGATTTATAAAGTCTAGGAAAGCAAAAATGATGAAGTCATTGTTTGTTAGTTACATAAGAACCAAACTTGAGTACAGAATAACAATATGAAAACCTTATAAGAAAAGAAGCATGAGTGAACTGGAAAGAGTACAGTATAAATATACCAAGAGCATCCATGGATGTGAAAATTTAAGTTATTATAAAAGACTAAAATATCTGAACTTGTGTAGTGCCCCTTTCTGAGAGATCATCTTATTCAGGTATATAGGGCATTTAGAGACAACTACCTCTGGGAGTGTTTGGGGTTATCAAAAAGTACTAGAGAATCATCAGATAACCTATGTAGAAGATTCTATAGGAATGAGAAGTGTACTGATTGGGTCTTTGACAGAATAGCTGATGCATGAAACAGACTACCAAATTACATTAAGGCAAATACTAGTTTAAATATTTTTAAGAACAGCCTGGATACTTATTATGGGAAAAATTGTTTTCGTATATTAGCAAGCTAGAAGGAAATTAATGCCCATGCTTGAAATATTTGTATGTATGTATGTAACAGCGAGGAAAATGACTACAATGAAGTATAAAAGTGAGATTAGGCCTTTATTTCCTTAATTTATAAATACTGTCACTGTTGTATGTCATAAAGAAATGTATACAACGAAGGTGAAAAAAAATAACATCAGAATATCATTACTGAATAAACTTAAGCTGCTAAAATAGAGACATATGTTTTTCTTTATAAATATATTTCTGTGATCAGTATATTGCTGTTTAATGAATGTTGGTAATGCATATAGCAATATTTGACCCTTAGGTAAATAATTATTTGTTTTATTATTTTAATGCATTTGCTTTTTAACAAAGAATTACATTCAAATATAAAAAGGAAGCCATATGGAAATGCTTTAGATGCAGTGGCTAAAGCAGCTGTATAGAAAATGGCTAAAATGACAGAATTGTGTGCCTTTTCATAAACATAAAAGTGCCAACAGCACGTATTTTCCAGTGTATCTCTGATATCAAACTGCAATTCTGCTGGTATGAAAATTGCCACACCTTTTCTGCCTGTTCTATGCCCAGCTCCTGCCACCAGCTTATATCGTTTGTTTTTTTTTTAACTTATCAAGCTCTTGTTCCCTTAGCTCATCTTCTGTTTGGCTGCAGTTATGAAACCCATTGGTTTCATTGTATTTATTACTGACTACCTTTTCATGAGATTTCTAATCCTATTTATGTTCCAATTAAAATACTTTCAATACTTACATTCATAGCCTTCATTTTATGCCCAATTCCTATTATACGTCCTTTAGTTTCGTCCATCCCCCTTAACTTTATTTCCTCCTCCTTTTCCACTATTCCCAGTTGTTTTTTACTTCCTCTGTATTAGCCCAATGTAGTATTTGAAATAATTGTCTAGCCACTTCTGATTCTCAGTGTTACCTCTAAAACTAGACATTTACTGCCTTTTCTCAAATTCTTCACAAAATATCCAGTGTCCTTTTGAGATGAAATCCATAAGCATTCTACATAATCTTCTACATCTGTTAATTCCTCATCCCTTGCTCATATACTACTTCATTTTAATTACACATTCTGTTTCAGCTTGGATTGCCTTTATTCTTTTCAGTCTTCCTTCTCAAATAATTTTTTTTTATGCGGCATACTGTTTCAGCTTTTTAAAATGAAAAACTTCACAGTCATTTAAACTATAATAAACCTTCAGTTTCAGAATTTCTCACATTCGATAAACATAGTATTTTGTCTGCATATCCCTATCAGATTTTAAATATGTTATACAATATATATTACTATTATAAATTAAGAGATCACATCAGCTCTGAACCGTAATTAACTTATATGCACATCCACTTGGCAGTCCCTATACCTCTGTTACCTTACCACTGCAGCATTGCATTCCACACATGATGAGTATTTCAGTATTAATCACTTCCTTTTACCCCTTCATCTTTTCAACCAGTTTCTCAGTAACTTCACAAATGTTACTGCCCCTTCCTTCCGTCGGCAGAATCATATTGTGCTGTGGCTGCCAATATGCCTCTTTATAATTCATCCACGAGTTGCACTCATTGCCTCAGTACTATATGTCTCCTAAATAATGTAAACACATTCCTTGCTATTGTGCCTCTCTTAGAAAACACCTGTTGTTTTCGTTGACACCTTGCTCCAATTTCTGTTGAATCTCCTTGCTGCTTGTTAGACCCTCAGGCTAGATGATCAGCAGTGAGCACCGTCATTACCATTAATGGATCTTCAAAGGCTCTGACCCCTCCAGGCAGGAAAATCTAAAGAGTGCTGGACACATCAGCTTAAATCACACTTCCTTCACTTTGCATTTCTAATGGCTTGCAGGAATACCGCACTTCCTTCACTTTGCATTTCTAACGTCTTGCTGGAATACCACTCTCCTCCGAAGAGAAGTGCAATGATATTTCTGGCTGATACACACTTGAGATACTCTGCAAAACCATTTGATCCCACCCTCACTTCCAAACTAAACACAGTATTTAATCTCAGTATACGACTCAAAGTACACTAAAAATTGGAGTGGTAGACATCAGAGAAGTGCATGCATTACTTCAGCTTCAGAGACTTGAACCCATGTGAAAAGATCGTGTTTGACAAAGCTCATGAGCTGGTGATATTCTGCAATCTGGACAACCTCAGCATCTCCTATATATCAGATGAGTGCTTCTTCTATTAGAATTCCTCTTGCAACTGAGACCACCTCCTTCTCTTTAATTTATTTTCTTGGAAAAATTGTTTAATATTTCTGGCATGGTTATTCAAATCAAGTTAACCTCCCGCATTTTTTTCATCTTTTTACCTACAGCAAAATAGAGCTTAGTGGAATTTCTTTCTATCCATTCATAATCTTTTTTCTCAGTGTGAGTGAGTGGGTCATCTCAAGTTCTTTGCTCTTTATCAACACTTCCTTCTTTGCCCATATTTGCTCAGTAGTAAATTTTCTGTTTGGTATATAAAAATGCAAGGGACTTAAATTTATAAATCATCAGGTCTCTTTTATCATGATGAGTGAGTGGGATAAAATCACACTTTTAACATTAATGGTTACCAAGCAGATCACCAGCTTGGTTACTTAATAAAGCACAATATCAAAGTCCCTGTCTGCATAGTTTTGGCATAATTTGTCTGTTATGGTCAATTGTAGGGAATGGCGACATTGTGAATTTATCATGAGGCCCCAGAAGGATTTTAGGTGGTTTAAAAACCTTTCTTATAAGACTTTGAAATAGTTTGCTTTAGCTGGATTACTTTTATCTCTGTATGTACATATTTATTTATTAAAGCGATTCCTGGTTTTGCAAAATGTTATCAACTGGTCTGTAAACTTTGAATCTTAAATTATTTTTGTATCAGTTTCCTTCTATGAATAACATTTCCTATTTCAAAATAAAGCTATGGAGCAGAGTTTTGTTTGGTGCAGTTCATGATTAATGAAAGGTACTTACCCTGTTTAATGAGAAGAGTGTTTAAAAGGAAACAAAAGCCTGTGTAACAATCAAACTGCTTAGTAAAAAGCGACCACCTAATGCATGCCAGATAAGAAAGAAAAATAAGTTATATACTCACTATAATGTTCCATCTGAGTAAGTAAACTTCATTTGTCAGCAACCTAGGGTTACGGATCTGATACGGATCCGAGCCTGCAGCATACCAAGCAAAAGATCTGAGCTCCAAGCTCCTCCCCTACCCATACTGCACTGCAACCTCCTTCCAATCCTCAGATCAAGTTTGCCACTCCATACACGACACCAACAACTAACCTGAGACCTCTAAACCAAGGACAAACCTCCAACTCGTGAACTCTGGACATCGAGTTCAACAAAAAAAAAACGCCAAGACAAGGGGGAAGGAGGGAGAGACGGTTGCTGACAAATGAAGTTTACCTACTCAGATGGAACGTTATGGTGAGTACATAACTTCTTTATCTGAAATAGTTAACTTCATTTGATCAGCAACCTGCGGGACAGAGTCCCCAGCTACCCGAAATCTTGGAAGGCCCTTAAGGAGGGAAATTCCGGAGCACTGCAGAGCCAAAAGAAGCCCTTCCTTTAGACACCAAATCCAGTTTATAATGATTAATAAAGGTGTGAAAAGATGCCCAGGTAGCCGCTGAGCAAATGTCATCCAGGGAAACTCTAGACCAGAATGCTGCAGACATCACCATAGAACGTGTAGAATGGGCATGAACTCCTACTGGTTCTGGTAAACCAAGCTCTCTGTATGCTTGTAGGATACAAAGGGAAATCCATCTAGCGAGAGTCACCTTTGAAACTGGTTTCCCTAAAAAGGGCTTAGCAAAAGAAACAAAAAGTTGAACAGATTTGTGAAAGGCCGCCATCCTGTGCAAATAAAAATGTAACTGCCTGTGAACATCCAGCAAATGAAGTTTGTATTCCCCTTTGTTCTGAAAATTAGGGAAAAAAACAGGCAAATTAATAGATTGATTAATATTTGTCTCAGAAGCAACTTTAGGAAGAAAGGATGGATTAGTCCTGAGAGACACCCTGTCCTTATGAAACACAAGGTATGGGGGTTTCATACAAATTGCTTGCAGCTCCAAAACTCTCCTTGCTGAAGTTATAGCTACCAGAAAGGCCGTCTTCCATGACAAAAATTTTAAGTCAACTGATGCTGAGGGCTCGAAAGGAGGCGCAACTAAGGCCTGAAGAACCGCAGTCAGATCCCACGATGGTGAAGGATTCTTAATAGGGGTTGCAGAAGAAAAGTGCCTTTCAAAAAGGTCTTACAAATTCTGGCAGCAGCGGGGGAGCCTAAATTGTCCCCTACATGGAAATGATAAATAGCTGCCAGCTGGACCTTCACTGTAGAGGAGCTGGCTCCTTGCTGGAAGATACGAGACAAAAAGTCTAATACCGCTGGGATCGGAGTGGTAAAAGGATCTAGATTTCTCTGTGAAGCCCAAATGGAGATGTATTTGCTAGAATACATTTTCCTGGTAGAGGATTTATGTGCCGCAACCAAGATAAGTTTAACAGGGAAAGAGACACCAGGAGTCCTAGCAACTAGTGGAACTGGAGCAGCCAAGCTGTGAGCTTCAGTCTGTCCAGATTCAGAGAAAGCATTCCTGTGGGATGACGAATTAGATCTGGAATGGGATCCAAGATCCAAGGTGGAGCTATGAGATGAGTCCATAGGCAGGGGAACCAGACTTGAGGCCAGAATGGGGTTATGAGGATCAATCTGCTCCCCAACTGGCAAGCTTTCTGTAAGAACTTTATCATGAGCGGGAGCAGGGGATATGCATAAAGAAGACCGGGTGGCCAAGCATGAACAAGAACGTCTATGGGGCTTCCCCCCTTGGGGGATTAGAGCGAAAAACTCGCAGCACTTTGCATTGGAAGGCGATGCGAAGAGATCACAGCAAGGCTGACCCCATTTGAGGAAGATCTGTTCCACTACACAAGGGTTCAGAGACCACTCATAAGGAGAAAGGATAATTCTGCTCAATTTGTCTGCCAAGACGTTGGACCGACCCGGAATGTGCATTGCTATCAGAAAGCGGTTGGTGGAGATTGCCCATCCCCACACTCTCATGGCTTCTCGACACAGGGGATAAGACTTGGTTCCTCCCTGTTTGTTGATATACCAGACCACTGACATATTGTTTGACTGGATCTCAATAGTTCCCAGAGGTAAATAAGCATGAATAGCCTGCAACACTAAAAGGACCGCTCTCATCTCTAGGACATTTATATGCAGAACGGTCTCATTTTGTGTCCACATGCCTTGAACAATCCTGCCCGAACAATGCCCCCCTCACCCTAGGCGGGACGCGTCTGTGGTCACTGTGGCTTGGGGTGCAAGAAAGGGATGTCCCTCTTGCAAATTCCAAGATTGGAGCCACCATGTGAGAGCATTTCTGCACACTCTGCTCAGAGGGATCGGAAAATCTAGAGGTTGATGAAGAACCGACCACTGAACGTGCAACGTCCACTGTAAAATTCTGATATGCAGACGAGCACAAGGGTTCAGGCTGATAGCTGCTGCCATGGATCCTAAGGCTCTCAGGACTAATTCTTCAGGGGGTGCAGGGGACACATGAAGTGTCAGGCTGTGTAGTCTGTCTGGGGTTAAGAATGCCCTCACCTGGCGAGAATCTATTCTCACCCCTATGAAGTCTAACACTTGAACAGGTTGAAGGGAAGACTTCCTTAGGTTTATGGTAATCCCTAGCCGAGGTGATATCTGGAGAAAAAAAATCTCTGGCTAGTAAGAGTAGATGCCTGGTGGGGGCAGTGAAAAGCCAGTCGCCCAGGTACGGAAAGACCTGAATGCCCTAAAGTCTCAGGTGGGCCACTACAACTGCCATGACCTTGGTGAACACCCTGGGGGCTGTGGTGAGACCGAATGGTAGGACCCTGAATTGATAATGACTGGCCCCTAGCCAAAAGCAGAGGAACCTCCTGGATCACCTGTCCATCAGAATATGGAAGTACGCATCCTTGAGGTCTATCGACCACAACCAGTATTCCTCTTGTAGGAAGGGCAGGATGGATTGAAGCGTGACCATCCAGAACATTTCCTTGGCAATGAACAGGTTCATTGTTGAGAAGTCGTGAATCAGCCTTAGGTCCCCCATCTTTTTTGGCACTAAAAAGAACCTGGAATAGATACCTAATCTGGACTGGTCTGGGGGTACCTGCTGGATGGCTCTTTTTTCTAGTAGTTTTTGTATTTCCAAGGCCACGGCCTCCCTCTGAGTGGGTGGGATGTCCGGGAGGCACCTTGTGTAAAGGGGCTTGTTTATGAAGGGAATAGAATAGCCTCTGGATATTATTCAAAGCACCCAGCGATCTGTTGTGATGGAATCCCACTGGGCTAGGTGCATCAAAAAACACCCCAGACTGCCTCCAGAGAGGAGCAGTTGGGTAACCCCTCAGGGTTGCTGCGCGGGTCGCTCTGAAAAAGGTTCATGTGACCCGAAGTTCTTCAGCCCCCCTCTGCCTCTGGGCCGGCATCTACCTTGTCCCCCTCTGCCTCTGAGGGAGAAGGAGTCCTGAGTGTTCCAGGACTGCTGAGTTTTCCAGAACCACAGCTTCTTTTGCCCTCGCTGGTTCCTGGAGAAAGACCTTTGAGGGTTAGAGAAGCGGATCCCGACGGCTGACAGCATCTTTCCATCTTTCTCGCTCTGGACAAGCATATCGTGGACAGTCTTCCTGAATGGGGTGAAACCATCAAAGGGTGCATTAGCGAAGGACACCTTGAATGGTTCCGAGAAGTTGCAAAGACGGAGCCAGGTATGACGCCTTAAGGCGATGCCAGACCCGCTAGCCCTAGCGGCTCCCTCGGTGGCATGAGAGAGTAAACGCATGGACGTATTGGACACAGAATTGAGATTGGCCATACAAGCCCAGAAGGTCCATTTATCTTTGGCCGACATGGACTCTGGGGGAGACTCAGCGTACTCTTTCACGAGGTCCCACTGCAGTCAAATTATGTGGGCCAAGTAATTCAGTGCTCTTATAGTAAAGGTGGCTGAAGCAAAAGTCCGCTTTCCAAGATGGTCCATAGCCCTGGACTCCTTGTCTGGGGGGTAGACCAAGGAACTTTCTTGGGTGAGTTCCTTTTTTGTGGCTGCCACCACCACCATGGCATCAACTGGAGAACCTTTGTTCCAAGAATCTCTATCTGCCGGTGGACTCAGTATTTTGTCAAGTCTTTTGGGTATAGGCTCCACAGTGTCTGGTTCCCTCCAAGCTCTGGTGGTGGTAAGGTCCACCAGAGGGTCGGCTGGGGGGACACCCAAGAGGTAGATGGGCCTGTGTCAAACACCTCCAGAAATACCGACTTATCAGAGGAAGGTTTTTGGGCAGACCACCCCCCCAGCAAAGGATTTCCATAATGTCTCCAAAGGAGACGTCTTCGGGGGTGATTTGGGTGAACCTTCCCCTTCCTCCAAGTCAGTATCCTCAGTGAGGGACTCGGGGTAGTCCAAGTGCCTCCTCTTACACTGGCGTTTGTAAGGGACCTCCTCGGGTGGACTCAATGGGGAGGGCTCACAAATGGTTTCTTGTTCCTCCAAGGAAACTCTTTGGGGCGCAATGGACACAGGCTGTCCCTGAGGGGACTGGATGACAGAAGACAAACCCAACTGCAAGGGAGCAGGGACGGACCCCGAGGACAGAGTGAGGGGTCTCAATCCTCCACAGAGATCCCTCTCCACGACGTTGAATGCTGAGGGAGACCCGGTCTCCCTGAAACTGGTAGCCGAGACTCTCGGATCCAATGAAGGGATAAGAGCCAAAGCTGGAATGCTCAAACCCGAATGGACAGTATGCCCCAACCACAATGGAGCCAATGACACACTGAACCCCACGGATCTGATGCCCAACTCTCGACTCCGAGAGCTCAGATCCGAAAGTGGATCCGACAGACTCGAGGGCATGGCCGGCGTCGAGGCAGAAGGCATCATCGGCACCAAACTCCTTGGATCCATAGACTCCGATATCTGATGGTAGATCGGAGAAGGAGCTATCAGGGTGAAAAAAGGAGCCGAACCCCCCACACCGGGAGGGGGGGGAGCCAGCAATACCTCCATCTGCATTTGAAACCTTTGCATCATCCGATCCATGTCTGCTTCAGGGATGCTTCTAGTTGATCTGGAGGATGCCACCAACGTTGGCCGGGAGAGCTGACGCAAAGACGGCCTTGAGGGTGGTCTAGCCTCCTCCTCCTCCTCCTCTGGCTCTGGAGAAAAACGTGGTGAATAGAGCCGAGGAGAGGATGGCCTGGCAACGTTTACTGGAGACAAGATAACTTTAGTGGGAGGGGCTGTGGAATCTAACTCAGCCTGTCACTTGCTTGGGTGAGTCCTGGACAGGGGAGAAGGGCCAGAAGGCTGAACAGCCACAGCGGTGGCTGGTAAGGAAGCTGAAGAAGAGGCAGAAGTTGATTCTGTGGGTAGAAGACCTGCCAGAATCAACTTATTCCTGTGATCCCGCAGGGCTTGGGGGTTGAAGGCTGCACAAATCTTGCAGCCGGAAGACAAATTGGCCACCCCCTCATGTAAACTACACACAGAGTGTGACCATCAGCTGGTGACAGCTTGAGGCCACACTCTGTACACTTAGAGGAAGTCACTTTCTGACATCCTAGAGAACACACACACACAAACACATGATGGGCAGGAAGGGAGGCCTACACTAACTGAACATTTCCAACTTTCAAACAAGGAAAAACCCAATAAGTATCGTGAATAACTAATACTTTACCTCAAAATTATCAAAAAGGGTACAGACAGACCAAGTTTTAAAGAAAAAACCCTGACACTTGCCTGGAGCTCAAGAATCCCGTGCTGGTGAAGCCGTGGCAAACGAGTTCTGAGGATTGGAAGGAGGTTGCAGTGCGGTATGGGTAGGAGGGAGGAGCTCGGATCTTTTGCTTGGTATGCTGCCAACTCGGATCCGTATCAGATCTGTAACCACAGGTTGCTGATCAAATGAAGTTAACTACCTCAGATAAATAGATACCATGTTGCATCTAAAAGTTATAAATATGCTAAAATACCCTTGCATCTTTATAACCTTGCCTTGGGATTTGGCAGAAACCATGCAGCTGTTAATAAGGAAGAGAGAGACAGAGAAAATAAATACTGTGAGGTGAACTTATGGTGGCACTGGGTAATGCAGTAGTGTTTTGTAAAGTATATATTTTCCTGGATGGGTCGGTTACAATGATTGATGATTTCCATATTAGTCATGATTATAAAACTGCCTAGCTTGGAAGGTTTGGTTGCACTACAGTTCTACAGATACATATTAGTCATGATTATAGACCTGCCTGGCTTCAGATTTGGATGCACTACAGTTCTACAGATCCATAGTAGTCATGATTATAAAACTGCCTGGCTCGGAAAGTTTGGTTGCACTACAGTTCTACAGATCCATATTAGTCATGATTACAGTTCTATAGGATATGCTGGATCTGTACAAAGCACCACTTGCCTGTACTCTATAGCTAATCTCACTACATTAAATGTCTCATGCAGCATGTTATCTTCTCAGTTTCACATATTGTGCAAATGGATATTGTTTAGGGCTTTAACATATGTTCTGTTAGAGGACAATACATAAGGCTAAACCATCAGGTTCCACTACATAAATCAGACATGGTGCTACGTAACCTTCCTTTCTAAAATCAAGCTGTGTGAAGTACAGCCCATCATCTTTCATTGGGTAGGAATATTACAAAAATTACTGGTTGGTTGTGAATTCCTTGCAAAACTAATACTAGCGTAATGTTATTATTTTCCTAACTGAAACCAACATTTTATTTTTCATGTACTATAATAACCAATGTCATACATTGTACTACCAACATACTACTTTTGTATACTTTATCTACTTGTAGGCAAGGTTTATGTTGTTAGAATGACTAAAATTATTTATAATGATACAATTCTATGGAATTGTCCAGATGTGTAGTACAGCTTGTAACGTAACTTACATTCTATCAACTTATTTCTGTATAATATTCCACATCACTTGTTTTTTTTGGACTATAATATATTTGCATTTCACTGTATGTGGAGCTTTTCCCTGGGCCTCTGAAAATAAGATGTATAGACCCAGTCGGACCACCCCAGTAAACAGATGACAAGTAAATAAAGGTAATTAATTAATTAGTTAGTTAAATAAATAACTTCCGGCATGTTACACAAAAGGAAAGTATCAGCTTCATCTGCTACATTTCAGTCTGTTAGTATTTCTCAATGACTGCTGCCTGCCACGGTACTTACATTTTATTGTCTCTTAAAGAAAAAAACCTGCTGTTGCTGCTGAAAATACCGAAAAACAAAATAAATACATATACACATACATATACATTACAGCAAGTTTCCTCCTTTTCTCAATTTATGTTCCCTAATTGCGCATATTGTTCAGTGATATTTCCAGGAGTGCTGATATTAACTTCACAGAGAAAAGTAAAGATATTAAGAGTGTGCTGGGAAATGCTACAAAGACTGATTCTAAGAAACTTGCTCTTGGTGCAGATAACTTACTGTGATATAAGCCTGCTTCAAGCAGGCCTTACACCAGAGTAAGTCAGTAACACTGAGAGCAAGTCTTAAGGAATCTGGCCCTATATAAAGGATGGTAAGTTACTGATAAATAAAAGCTGAAAGCAACAGGGACATACGTTTCATTGGACAGTGCAGTGGGACATGATACTATTTACTGGACAGACAGCTGAGTGCCAATGGACATGTAAACATTAAGTTTTTTTTTAATGAAACACTGCAAGATGTAATGGTGAACAGGAATGACAATACAGTAAAGAGCAATATAAGTGGAGGGTTCAAGACAACTTGTGATTGTGGAAGAGGATATAAAGAGGATGGGGAAACACCAAAGGCAGCTGTACTTAGTTCAACATCTGGTTGTGCTTGATGGGCTACTCAGGTATAATTGTGTGTTCATATTTCATACTTAAGAAAACAGTAGGACTAAATGCTAATATAAATGATGTGAAAATATTTAAAATGATCACAATTACATGCCATAACTTTTTAATGTATTGCACCTAACATGTTTTGTACATCTATGCTTTATATGTGGCTGAGATTTAAAAAGTACAGTTTTGTACCTACCATAAATGTAGATGTTCGAAGATCCACATTGCTGCAGTCCTTACTTATGGGTAGTCTCTCTGTCCTCGATCGGCCCGAATACCAAAGTATTAGGCTGACGTCGGTCATGGGCGCTCAGAACTGACATCAGAGCGTCAGGGTATAAAAGCGCATGACCGACGTCATATCCTCAGTCTTTTCTTGCCCCAGATGTCAGAAGGCCCTAAAAAGAAAGGCCACAGCCCAAAAACAGGATACCTCCCAAAAACAGGCCCAACAACAACCATCACCCAAACCATATTACCATGCCAAACTACAGAGGGGAAGGAGGGAGGGTAAATTGGACTGCAGCAATGTGGATCTTCGAACATCTACATTTATGGTAGGTACAAAACTGTACTATGTTCTTCATCTCACATTGCTGCAGTCCTTACTTATGGGTAGAATCCCAAAGCAGAGGTAAAGGGAGGATGGCGAAATCATAAAGCATTAGGGGCTGCTAAAATGCCCTGTAATATAGCAGAGGCAAATCCAGCCCTGGACTTAGAATAAAGAGGAAGGTGGTAATGCTTGGAAAAGGTATGTACTGAACTCCAAGTGGCTGCTTCCAAAATATCTTTTGTAGCTACCCCCCTTAGAAAGGCAATAGAAGTGGCAGTAGCTCTAGTGGAATGAGGTCTGATACCAGCCGGAACCTCCTTACCATGATGGGAATAACAGAAAGAAATACAAAACCCAATCCATTTAGAAATAGTTTGTTTTGAAACAGGTTTCCCCTGAGAACCCAAAGCAAAAGAAACAAACAACTGCTGAGACTGCCTGAACCCCTTGGTTCTGCTCAAATAATAACGTAACTGTCTGTGAATATCCAAAGTATGCAAAATCTTCTCCCCTTTATTTTGGGGGTTTGCATAAAAAGTAGGTAAATGAATAGTTTGGTTCAAGGCCACACTAGAAACCACTTTAGGCATAAAGGAAGGATTAGTACAAAGATACCCTATCCTTATGAAAAATCAGGAAAGGTTCCACTGCCATAAGGGCCTGTAATTCAGAAACCCTTCTTGCAGAGGTAATGGCCAACAAAAAAGCAGTCTTCCATGATAAATACTTTAACTCGGCAGTAGCTGCAGGCTCAAAAGGTTGTAGAGTAAGTTTTTCCAACACAAAATTGAGATCCCAAGCAGGAGTAGGAGCTCTACGTGGGGTCTTATGTTCTTTGCCCTCTAAGAAACTGCTTAAACAAAGGATGAGAAAATAAAGGAGGGTCACAGTCATAGTGAGCAGAAATGGCTGCAGCATGAACCTTTATCGAGGAGAAAGACAAACCCGTGTCCAATAGCTCAGTAAGATATTGAAGAGAAATACTTAAATCAGGCTTGGAAACATCAAAGTCCTTCGCTTTGCTCCAAATAAAAAATCTCCTCCATTTATCAGCATAAACTTTCCTTGTACTAGGCCTTCTGGCCTGCAAAATAACATTCAAAACTTGTTGTGGAAGCTGAGACCCTCCAGGGTCTAAAGCAGAATATGCCAGGCTGTTAGATGCAGAGACTGAATCTTGACATTGAGGAAGTGATTGTCCTCCTGAGACAAAAGATGCGGAATCAAAGGCAGAGGCCATGGAGGCTCCGTGCTAAACTCCTCAGTAGTGGGTACCAGTGCTGTCGAGGCCAATCCAGCGCTATCAGAATCATGGATGGCCTGTCTTGTCTGGCCTTCAAGAGTACCTTGGGAATGAGAGGCAGAGGTGGAAAGGCATAGACATGAAGATTGCTCCAACTGAATGATAGAGCATCCACCTTCCAAGCTGTGGGATGAAACATTTTTGTGCAAAACTTTGGCAACTGGTAATTTAGTGGAGAAGCGAACAGATCTATGTCTGGAGTCCCCCATAACACTGTCAACTTTTGAAATACATGAGGATCCAGTTTCCACTCGTGAGGATCCACTATTTGTCTGCTCAACACATCTGCTAAGGAGTTCTGTGCTCCTGGTAGAAACCTTGCCTGAAGATTGAGGTGTAAACTGAGAGCAGTCTCCCACAAAATCATCGATTGCCTGCAAAGAGGGTACGAATTGGTTCCCCCTTGCTTGTTGATGTACCACATGACAGTAGTGTTGTCTGTTTGAATCAACACCTGCCCTGGGAGAAGTAAATCCTTGAAAGCCATCAATGCAAATTGGACTGCTAACATCTCCTTCAAGTTGATATGCAAATGTTGAAGTCTGACAGGCCACGTGTCTTGCACCCATTTTCCATTGAGGTGTGCTCCCCAAGCCTTGTTGAGGCATCTGTCGTTAGAATCTGACTCGCCTCTGGTCGGGTCACAGAGAGTCCCTTGTTTAGGTGACATTCCTGAGCCCACCACAAAAATTCCTTCTGAATGCAAGGTATTATCTGAATGACAGTGTCTAGATCCTGGCAGTGTTGTGTCCATACATTTTTGAGATACCATTGAAGCTTCCTCATATGCAGTTTGGCATTGGGAAGCACCAGAATACAAGATGCCATAAACCCCAAGGCTTGAAGGACTGTCTTTGCAGTCAGCCTGGACTGTAGAGACATTTGATGGAAATAAAGAGAAAGGCTTCTTTGTTTGTCCGGGGTCAAAAAAGCCATCTGGGAGGCTGTATTCAGTCTCACACCCAGAAAGCACATGTCCTGAGAGGGTACTAGACTGGACTTTGTTTCGTTCACAGAATACCCTACGCATCTTAACACTACCATCACATACTGTAGATGATGAAGAAGTTCGTCCTTGTCTTGTGCAATAATTAGGCAATCGTCCAAATAGGGATAAATCTGTATTCCTCTTAACCTGAAAAAGGCTATCACTGGAGCCAGAACCTTTGTGAACACTCTGGGCGCAGTAGATAAGCCAAAGGGCAATGCAGAGAACTGATAATGTAAATTTCCAGCTCGAAAACGTAGGTACCTCCTGCAACTGGGCCTGATAGGAACATGAAGATAAGCCTCTTTGAGATCCAGAGTTACCATCCAGTGATCTTTTCCCAGCAGAGGTAAAAGCTGTTGTAACATCAGCATCTTGAACTTTGGAATGTCCAGATAAGTGTTGAGGATAGATAAATCCAAAATTGGTCTCCACGTGTGTCCTTTCTTTGGTACTAGAAACAGGCGAGAGTAAAATCCTAGGCCCACTTCTGACAGAGGAACTGGCTGTATAGCTCCTATTTGAAGAAGTATAGAAATCTGCTTGTGAGCCTCTATCCTTTGCCGAGGAGGAACGTCTGGCATGCCTTTGAAAGGAGGCAATGTATGGAAATAGAACTTGTAGCCTCGGTTTATAATGTCCAACACCCATTTGTCCTGGGTGACTAAAAGCCAGTTTTGCTTGAAAAGTGCTAACTTTCCTCCCAAAGGAGCTGCCAGG
The DNA here is from genome assembly GCF_019279795.1 of Protopterus annectens. Taxonomy (NCBI): domain Eukaryota; kingdom Metazoa; phylum Chordata; order Ceratodontiformes; family Protopteridae; genus Protopterus; species Protopterus annectens. The sequence goes on along the minus strand of NC_056747.1, from coordinate 480,136,438 downwards.
CAAGAAGAATTTGGCAGCTGAAAATGCAGGTCATTGGGCCTGTTTACAAAAGGACTGGCCCCTGCCCTCACCTGCAGATTGTGCAGGCGAACTCCAAGTTCTAGGCCTGAATGTACTGTGAGCTCTGCCCCTGCCACGTCTAGATCTACCCCTAGATTGAGAATCAGAAGAAGGGTAGGTCCACCCCTTAGTAGGCCAATTTCTACTAAACTTTGGAGGTTGCACCTGCAAAAAATCTTTAACAGTCTGCATAGACTTAGCCTTGTCTTCCATTTTCTTCAAAACCGACTCCACAGGGGGACCAAACAAAACTTCAGACTGTAAAGGCGCATCCAGAATTCTAGTTTTAACATGCTCGGACAAATTCTGATCCTTAAGCCAGGCATGCCTGCGAAGAACTGAACCAGTGGCAGCCACCCTAGAAGAGGCCTGCACAGCATCAAAACCACACTGCAAAGAATGCTTACCCACCTGTTCAGAGACATGTACTAAATCCTGCAGTTCTTTACACTCTATGCCCTCTGCCAAAGCATCCACTTTAGATTTTAGCTGAGAAAGGAGGAAATTCTGATACTTCAACATATGAAACTGGCAATTTAAAGCCCTCATTGCTAAAGTAGAAGAGGTATACACCTTCTTACCCCATCTATCCAAAGCTCTAGCTTCCTTATCTAGAGGAACGGGATTCTTTACAACAGAGGCTCTAACACCCTTAGGCCCCTGGCTAATAGTTTCTGTGTCCGCCCTAGGACTCTTATACAGATATTTATGAGCCTCAGGCACCCTGTAATATCTGTCCGGTTTAACTGGCGCAGGAGGCAAAGAATCTGGATTAAGGAAGCCTCGAGAATACATCTTGAACAACATCCAAAACAGGAGGTATAGCCAAGGGTCTATGCTGTGGTAAAAACAAGAATTCCCTAAGCCTCTTCCTTGAATCAGAGAAATCCTGTCCTTCCCACTTAAAATGCTCCCTCATGGAATGCAGAGTTTCTGAAAATGAAAAATCCTCTGGAGGAGAAGCAGAAGGAGTGGAAGCCTCTGCAACAGAATCAGAGTAAGGAGGAAAATCTAGAATATCTTCAGCAGAAGACTCTGAGTCATCTGAGGCCTGATCCAAACTTTCCAACTCTGGCTCCACCCTGGGCCTCTTATCAGGAGGGGGCATAGAACCTCTAATTAAAGTAATCAAATCTTCTGCCATTTTAAGCATGTGCTTTTTAGGCACAGACCCTGAAGTACCTGGAGGGACACCAGAGGAAGGCAAAACAGACCTGCCCTTAGAAGAAGCCTTAGGAATAGAAGCAGAAGGCCTAACCACCTTAGGCATAGAAGGGAGAACAGTAACTTGAGAGGCCCCTTCAGCCTGACCTGACTCCTGGGAGGCCACATCCTGCAAAATCAACGTTTCCCCCTGAGACTCAACAGAAACTTCAGCCGGATCCCCCTGCTCTACTGTAGCTTCTGCAGGACCGGTGTCCGTAATGGACGAATCAACCTGTCTAGGTTTCAAGGATTTGTCTTTGCGCTTCTGTAAGCGGGCGTCGGAGGATCCGACGGCATATTATAATTACACCGCTTACCAAAGACTAACCTAGCACAATCTAACCTTCTTTTTATAGTGCGCTTATTAAACCTAGCACAAAACCGACACCCGACTACGTCGTGGTCCAGTCCCAAACAAGGAATGCAAAGAGAGTGATAATCCCTATGCGGTATCTGTTTCCCACAAGAAATACAATTATTCACTTTTTCTGACATCCGGAATTAACTGAGGCAAGAAAAAACAAAAATATTCCCCAACGGGGTACTTAACCCAACTTGGTTTCGGTCTGAAACTCAGAATTCGAAAATTTCAGAACGCGGCACTCGCAACGCTGCTTCTGCATCGGACCATGCGGCAAAAAAGACTGAAGATATGACGTCGGTCATGCGCTTTTATACCCTGATGCTCTGATGTCAGTTCTGAGCGCCCATGACCGACGTCAGCCTAATACTTTGGTATTCGGGCCGATCGAGGACAGCGGACTACCCATAAGTAAGGACTGCAGCAATGTGAGATGAAGAACATCTTGAAATGAGCTCTTGTCCTTTAGCTTATCAATGACTGAAACATGTCTAGCAATGTAGAAAAGTAAAATATGCTGCTGCAGACACGAAAAAATATTTGCCTCATATTTACCAAATATTGCAAGAACTGGTTTAAACTCTTCAGGGGTATGTAACTTAACATAACATATAGACTTCTTTTCTCTGTTCAGCATGATATTCTTTCAGATAGTAACACACACTAGTAAATAATGCATTTCTTTCTTTACAGTGATTTTTAACATAGTAAAAAATATGACTTTTGGTATCTGAGTTTCCTGCATCTCACAGATTAATCCAAAAATAAGTATAAGTTAGTCAAACCACCACGGTCCAGCCAAATAAATGTCCAGAAGATATGTAAACTAGGCAAACAGTTTATTGGAAAAAGGTTAACACTTTCACGGGGTTTCCGCTTCATCAAACCAAATACAAAATGAAAGTAAAAATTACATATTTAAAAAAATACTCAACCAATCAGTAAGAAACAATTAACACTAACCCAATTAAAAAACAAAAATGATCATACTACGTTCTCTCATAAAGACATCCAGGGCAAACTTTGAGAGAAAAATCGCTAAGGACACTAAAGATAACCACAAAGCCTTCTTCAGCTATGTTAGAAACCTGGGCGGAAACCTTCAGATATGCTCAGACTTGGTTCACAACAACAAAAAATACACTGAACCCACAGATATTGCTAACATTCTGGCTGACAGGTTCAGTGCAAATTTCTCACCTCCTTCACCCCCAAAAGAAGAAATACTTATCCCAGCTGAATGTAATCTCCCTGTCATCTCAGATGTCCAAGTGAGAACCGCCCTAAACAAAGCAAAAACACAGCATCAATGGGACCTGATGGTATCCGGTGCGTGTTACGTGAACTCAAGAGGAGCTAAACCCACACATAAAAATGCTATTTAACCTTAGCCTTACTTCGGGATATGTACCTGTACACTGGCGTACAGCAACAGTGGTCCCACTCCACAAGGGGGGTGCCTCTACAGACCCTGAAAACTACCGCCCCATAAGCTTAACTAGCCTGGTATGCAAAGCTATGGAAAGAATCATTATGGAACTCATAAACAGAGACATAGGGGGCCTACAGACACTTGACCCCACCCAGTTCGGCTTTGTGAAGGGCAGATCCTGCCTTTTAAACCTGGTTGACTTTTTCGAAACAGTCACTAGGGCCATTGATGAGGGCAAAGCAGTCCATACAGCATACCTGGACTTGGCTAAGACCTTCGACACAATACCCCACTCAGGCATCATAGATAAGCTAAACAGCTTAAAAGTAAACCCTTATGTCACTAGATGGGTTGCAAACTGGCTAAAGGACAGAACCCATAAAGTTAAAATCACTGGAGCAATGTCAGACTCAAAGCCAGTCACAAGTGGTGTCCCACAGGGATCTGTCCTGGGACCCCTCTTGTTCGGCATTTATTTCTCAGATGTTAAAGCAAACATGGGAGGGCTGTGGCTGACAAAGTTCGCAGATGACTGCAAACTAGGCGCCATAGTCGATACAGCAGACACACATCCTACAAAAAGGCCTCACTGAAACGGACAACTGGTGCCGTAGTCACAGCCTTAAACTAAATGGCAAAAAATGTATAGTCATCCCTTTTGGAAAAAACAAAGTACCCACAAATTATCACATAGACAGAAACCCACTGAGTATGGAAAAAGTAATCAGAGACCTAGGGACCCAAGTAGACAGCGACCTCTCATTTGACACCCACGTTGCCAAAGTGGTTAGAAAAACATTCTACCTTGCACACCTCATCATGAAGGGAATTCACATCCAGATCCAAGGATGTCATTGTACCCATATATTCCTCCCTCATCAGACCCATGATTGAGTACAATTCCCCATTTGGTATGTACCTCACCCGGCACTTGCAACAGCTGGAGAGACCACAAAAGTACCTCACCAAAAGGATCAAGGGTCTCCAACATATGTCTTATTCTGCCAGACTAAAGAAACTTCAGCTCTATTCAGTAGCATACCGCCTGCTCAGAGGTGATCTCTGCCTGACGTACAAGGCCATGTCCAATCAGGATTTGATGGCCATGCTCCACCTCAAAAAATCCAAATCCATCAGGACCACGAGAGCTAAAGACTTAAACCTCTGCACAAGTATGAATAGGACATGCTGGAGGGATAGATTCATAACCCAGAGGCTTCCCATGCTTTGGAACAGGATCCCAGTTCGTATTAGGCAGAGCCCCTCACTGACTCTCTTCAAGAGAAATCTTGATGAGTGGATGGGAGATCAAGTTTACCCAGGGTCACATCTGTGTCACTGCTAGACAGGGGCACAGTAAACTAATTCTATTATATAAGGGAACCTTCATTGTGTCACTACTAGACAGAGGCACAGTATTCTAGATTTATTCTGTACATTTTTGTACCATTTCATGGGGTGGCAAAAGCCACATCACTATGGCTAGGCTTACAAATGCCCCAGGGCAGATAGCCTAGTACTATACTATGAAACTATGAAACTATACATCATCTTCTGCCTAATAAGGCAGGCTTAAGGGAAGTGCCACTGTTAAGGCCTGGAGGTTCATAAGCCTATTTTACATATCTTCTGGACATTTATTTGGCTGGACCGTGGTGGTTTGACTCACTTATTTTTGGATTTGCTGCTTTGTTTTGCGAGTCTCCTTTAGCAGTGGGATAGCTTATATATACATTATCTCACAGATTAAACAAGAACTGCAATTTTCATTTGCCTTTCCCTTAGAATGTCAAAGATCTCAGTATAAATCAGTATGTTTCTAAATTATACAAAATAACTACAATCCTATAAACAACCAGAAATGTATTAAAATGGCCACAATACGGGACTGGGGCTAATATAAACCAGGAAATATATGGTGTGTGGCTGCAAATTCTGGACAGAGGTTTGCATTCTAAGTCCCTGATAAAATATCACAAAACCCTATAGACATTGTCCTCTTCACCTCCATCATACGATGACATCTAATGCAATTTCATATGGCATGACTGCCATGGACTAACTCCCAGCCACATTTCCTGTCAGTGGGTTTAATGGATTTTGCTTCTCCCCAGGAGTGAGAGCTACTGGTACCAGCAAAAACAGCTGTCCTTTGTCAGACCCTAATTAAATTATGCACTTTGCTGCTAGAACCAGGATTCAGGCCTGACAGGAGTTTCTTTCAGCCTGACCTTATCTTGCCACATTACATACAGTTCAATTACTCTGAAGGAAAACAGTGCTCTAGTATTAAACTGTCATTTTGCCTATGCTTTTGTGTCATTTGCAAAGTTACCTCTAGGAGAAAATGAAAAGCAAAATAAAGAGAAAGGGAGGAAAACCAGAAATATTTGTGCTACAAAATGCCCATGAGATCATTTGTATTATCAGAGTTTTGCACAGTTTCCTGAAACAGCACCTACTTCTTTTGTCTGTGGGCATATCTGAAACAGATGAATAAGCACAAAAATGTATGACATATGACCAATTAAAACTCTAGTTAGCTACAGGCATAATAATATGGAAAGAAAAGAGGGCTAGTTAACAGGTTACTTTCAAGGCCGAGCTTCTAGAAATATTTTGTCTGTGATCTTAAAGAACAGCAAAGTGACATAGTTCCTAGCCCAGTATACACATTAATTTAGGTGCAAGTGAATCCCTGTGTATATAATGATAAGAGGAGGACAAGAGATGGGGAGAAAGCATCCCATTTTATATCTCAGGCTTGTTGAGATGATTCATCACTGAAACTGCTGAAATACATTGTGATGTATTCATATCAAAACTTTCCCATCAGACTGCAGCAGAACATAGAGATTAGACTTCTGTTGCAACCTAGAGAGCCAGGTTAATTTAAAAGCTAAGTGAATATGTGCATTTATGTGTGAGAGGGGAGACTGGATGTCATCTGATTGTTTGCTTGGCAATGGACTTGTTGGGTAATGCTAGTGAACTGTACACACCGCAACAACACATTTAATAAATAAGCTCCTTATAGACTACCATGTCAAATGACAGTGTGGCTGCTATTTAAAGATGACGTGTAGCATATGATCCTTGTAGAAAACAAGACCATCTGATAGTCTAACAAGGGCAGTAGCTCGCTATATTGTGCTGAAGATCTAAGTGGAGAATCATCATGACATCAGATATTTAGTTAAACAATAACAAACACCACTATTTTCATTTTAGTTGCTTTTATGGAAAAGGAATAGTCATGGTTACTCAATTGTTGGGGAAAACAGTTTGCATAGGAATCAATGAACTTGCAGATGCCTGTTGACAGGTGATAGATACTGTTACTTCTGATGTTAGTGTAATTGTGCAGAAAACATTGTCAGACACTGAACATAGAACACTGCAGAGCTCTACCTCCACGAATGGTGCAAACTCTGATCATATTTACATGGTTCAGAAAACATTAATTGTTAA